>NW_024037374.1:4096550-4139122 GCF_015832195.1 Motacilla alba alba
GTGGGGGAACCTTGTGGAGGGATGAGGGGAGGAAGGGAGGAAGGGAGGGAGGGTGGAAGGAAGGAAGGGGCGGAAGGAAGTGTCACAATCCACCCTCACGGACAGGATTGTGATGGTTTGTTATCTGATCTCAGGGTACAAAACACCAACACGGCAAGGGGGTTTGCAGTAACAATCAAAATCAGTGTACTTTATTGAATAATCACAGCACAATGCCTTGGAGGGGATTGGGGAAAAGAGAGAGAGAAAGAGAGAGAAAGAAAGAAACCCTGCAGGAAAGGAAAGGAAAAGAGAGAGGGAAACATATATCTACCCAATGTAGAGGCGATGTAATTCTTCGAGGTCCAGTCCAGTGGAAATCCAGTCGAGGAGTCACCTTCACGTTGGGAGATCTCGAGATAGCTAGCTGACTCGAGGGTTTTATTAGAATTTTCTATTGAAAGTTGGGAAGAAGGGGGGAAAAAGACACAATAGTCTTATGATCTCATCTGGTCAGCAGTGGGGAGAGCCATTGTTTTCTTGGTTCAGTAGTCACTACCTGCAGGCAAACATCTCCGTTTGATCAGCTGTTCTCCCCCACACACACTGCCCCCCTCCCCTCCCAGCTGAGAGGTTTCAGTCCTTGGGGAGAAAAGGAGTCTTTTCCATAGAGGGGTCTCATGTCTCAGTCTTGGAGGGAGTGGCTTCTCCCATCTCAGTCCATCTGCCACGGGGGTTGTACAGTAGATGAAGGGTCTTCTGTGGAGACCACCAAAAGGTCATTCCAGAAAAGAGTCCAGCCAGGCTTGGGGGTGGAAAACTCCAGGCCATTGTCGCAGAGCAGATACAGGCCAAGAAAGGTCAAGGTGCCCCTTCTCCTTTCACTAGGTCCAGTGTTCCATACAGCAAACACACCTGCAAACAAGGCTCAGCAGGCCAGAAGCTCTGCTCCAGGCCTCAGCACCCTGGCACGCTCTCACAAAACCAGCATGTCAAAAGAGGATCCTCCTTCACTGGTCCCAGTTTCTGCCTTTTTCACGATGATCGTGAGGCAGATGAGAGAAATTTTGGACAGAGTCTGGAAGGAAGGAAGGAAGGAAACGAGGGAGAGAGGAGGGAGGGAGGGATTCAGATCTAGTCCTTCTGGAAATGTGGTGTTTGCTGGCACTTCCAGTTCCCAGATCTGGATATTTCTCTATTCTGGCACAGACCAAGTGCAGCAATTTGCTGGCACAGAATCCCAAACCCAGCACTTCCTGGTACTTGCACCTACTATATAAACCTTCTTGGAAACGTCCTTGCATACGTACTATATAAGGCTTCTATCAACCCTTAAAAATTCTCTACAAATTCATTCCAACATTTCTGGGTCTGGCACCGCCCAGATCTGGTGTTTGCTGCCACCACCAGTGCCCAGATCTGGAAATTTCCTTGTTCCAACACAGCCCAAGTGCAGCACTTTTCAGGCAAAGAAAGACAAATCTGGCCATTTTCCGTTGCCAGCTCTGTCACTGCCCAGACTGGACTGCCATTGCCCAGATCGGAAAATTTCCCGGTGCTGGCAGAGCCCCGTCCAGCCATTTGCTGGCAAAGAAAGCCAAAACCGGCAGCTTCACGGTGCTGGCACCAGCACTACCCAGATCTGCTGTTGGCTGCGCCAGTGCCCAGATATGGAAACTTCCCACTGCCGCCACCGCCCAAGCCCAGCAATTTTCTGGCACAGAAAGCCAAAACCCAGCAATTTCCTGGTGCCAGCACCGCCACTGCCCTGATCTGCTGTTAGCTGGCACCACCCGTGCCAACATTTGGCACTTCCCAGTGCTGGCACCACCCAATGCAGATATTTTCTGGCAAGCAAAGCCAAAGCCAAAGGGCAGCGTCCTCTTACTGGCACCAGCACCGCGCAGATCTGGTGTTTGCTGCCGCTGCCTGTGCCCAGATCCGGACATTTCCTGGCTGTGGTGCAGCCCAAGCGCAGCAATTTTCTGTCAAAGCAAGACAAAACCCAGCAACTTCCTGGTGCCAGGACTGTCACTGCCCAGATCTGGTGTTTCCCGGAACTGCCCGTGCCCAGATACAGAAATTTCCCGATAGCCATGCAGCCCAAGATGCAGCAATTTTCTGGCAAAAATGCCACAATCTGGCAATTTTCCTTTGCCACCTCTGTCACCACCCAGACCCAGAGTTTCCCAGCACTGCCAGTGCCCAGATTCGGAAACTTCCCAGTTCTGCCAGAGCCCAAGTCTGGCAGATTTCTGTCGCTGGCAACGACATGACCAAGATCTGCTGTTTGCTGGCAGCACCAGCGCCCAGATCTGAAAACTTCCTGGTGCCGGCACAGCCCAACCCCAGTGCCGGCAAATGACTGCACTGAAAGCCAAAAGCTGGAAATCTCCAGGTTCTGCTCCAGCACCATCCAGACCTGGTGTTTGCAGGGACCGCAAGTGCCCAGATTTGGAAATTTCCCAGTGCCTTCACAGCCAGGTCTAGCAACTTGGTTTTTAGCTAGCTTAGGCAGAGAAGTTCCTCAGACTGTGACTTTGCTTTTCCTTGGAACTGTTTCAACATGCTCTGGACTGAAAACCCAGAAAAACACCGGCAGCTCTCACCTGTGGCCCATCGAGGTCTGGGATGCCGCATTCCAGCGCCAGAGGGACTTGGAAGAGACCGAGTGAGCCAACTACAAGCCACAAAATGGACTTGCTGAATTTGCCATCTCTTCAGAGCTGTGAGACGTTTCATTTAATATTATTCATTTTTCAGGCTTGTCAATACTTTTCTTGTGAAATAAACAGGTTGCTTCCACTTTTCTCGAGGGAAGTCTTCTCCTGAACTAGTAGGGGGAGGGGCTGCTTGAACTTGCTTTCTAGACAGACCCCTTTTGGAGGGTTCCTCCCAAACTTTGCCCAAAACCAGCACAAGCAGGCACAATGAAAACTTCAGCAGTGGCACAACTCCCCAGCCCACCAGGAAAAGAGAGGGCATGTAAAGTGCTCCAAACGTTTGTCCTGCTTTGCTGCAAAAGTCCTGCTGCACACACCGTGCAGTGTGCAAAGCCAAGGGAAGCAGCAACTGCTGGCAAATCTTGGGACAGCAGCTCCACCTTGTTCTCCAGGAGAGGTTTCTGAGAAGAGCTGACAGGAGAAGATTCCTGGAAACAGCTTTCCAGAAGTGAAATGAGAATGAAAGAAACATCCAAGATGGTTTCCTCCATTGATTTCTAGGCTCCCCTTGCCATGTTGCACTACTTCTCCATCCCATTCATTCCAAATGCACCTCACCTCTCAGATCGGTGACTTGGCAGTTTTAGACACTCTCAAATACCATGAGCTACACAGTTTTCCTCCCCCTGTTTGTTCTGCAAAGCAACACTGGAGATGGAAGTGTAGTGCTTGGCTCAGGTCGGAATCCTCCAGCAAGGAATGTGCCCTGACAGTGTTTGTCCCTCAGCAAGGACAAGGCACAGCAGCCACCGAGGGGATTTGCTCTGCCAGTGGGCAGGAGTCAGGACTCTGCATCTGGGCTCAACGCTGCAAAGTTGCCGTGTTTGGACAGACTAAGGGGCTGTCCCCGGGCGCGCGGGGCTCGGCCGTGGGGCTCGTGGGGCGAGCGGGGAACGGACACGGGGACAAACGGCCCCGGTGCTTCAGTTGCAGCGGCAGCGGCGGCAGCGGCGGCAGCAGCGGCGGCAGCAGCGGCGGCAGCAGCGGCGGCACAAGCAGATTGGCTAACGCAATCTTCTTATTTCTCTTTTTCTTTCTCATTCTCTCTCTCTCTCCCGTTCCCGCTGCCGGGCACCCTTCTCGCGGGGTCCGTTTCCCGGCGTCCCTCTCCTCTCCCCGCCTCCCTCTCCCCCAGCCGGGCCGGGCCATGCCCCCGGCCCGCCCCCGGCCCCGGGCGGGGCTGCCCCGTCCCCGGCCCCAGCCGTCCCGCCGCGGTCTCGCCTCCGCCCGGCTCTGGCCGTACTGGCGGTGGCGCTGCTGGGCGGGCATCAGCGCCTGGGGCTGGGGCGGCATCGCCGCCCTTTGGCTCCGCCTGACCCGAGCCTGGCCCC
The DNA here is from genome assembly GCF_015832195.1 of Motacilla alba alba. Lineage (NCBI taxonomy): Eukaryota > Metazoa > Chordata > Aves > Passeriformes > Motacillidae > Motacilla > Motacilla alba. The sequence continues at coordinate 4,100,584 of NW_024037374.1, forward strand.
GGCCCCGGCCCCTCCCGGAGCCCGCGGAGGACACACGCGGCGTGGCCGCTCCCTCCGCCTCCGCCGCGGCTTCCCCGGCCCGAGCTGCGCCGCTCGGCAGCGCGGCCGCCGGCCCCGAGCCTCCCGTGTCCCGTTCCAAAGAGCGAACGTCTGGGGATGGCCGGCCCGGGGCGGTTGAGGGGCGCTCGGGGGCCGTTGCTGGCCCCGGGCCGAGCGCTGACAGCCGCGTCCCGCCCGCAGGGAAGGCGCAGGAGGCTCTGCTGCAGCGCTACCGGGTGGGTTCGCTGCTGGGGCGCGGCGGCTTCGGCAGCGTCTTCTCGGCCACGCGGCTCTCGGACGGCGCCCCGGTGAGCGGCGGGGCCGGCGGCGGGCGCAGGAGGAGGGCGCGGAGGGGGAGGACGAGGCGCAGCAGGAGGAGGAGGAGGAGGCGGCTGGGTCTCGGCAGGGCGGGCGGCGAGCTGAGCCCGCTGCTGCCCTTGGCTTGCAGGTGGCCATCAAAAGGGTGCCGCGGAACCGCATCCGGCACTGGGACGAGCTGGTGAGTGAGCGGGGCCAGCGGCAGAAGCCGGGCCGTGCCGGGCGGGGGATGAGGCGGCGGCCGGCAGGGTGGAAGGCGCCAGGACGCCTGGAGGGGGAGCGGGCGTGGGCCCAGCGCAGGGCGCAGAGCATCCTGGCCTGGCTGAGGGCTTCCCCAGGCCTGGCAGGGCGTCGTCCCCCGCTGACGGCATCGTGCTCCTCCCGCAGCCCGACGGCACCAGCGCACCCCTGGAGATCGTGCTGCTGGCCAAGGTGTCCACCGGCTTCCCTGGTGTCGTGCAGCTGCTGGAGTGGCTCGAGCTCCCCAACAACATCGTGATGGTGCTGGAGCGGCCAGAGCGCTCTCAGGACCTCCTGCGTTTCATTCGGGCACGGGGGTTCCTGTGCGAGGAGGTGGCGCGGGAGCTGTTCCGCCAGGTGCTGGAGGCCGTGCGGCACTGCACCAGCTGCGGGGTCCTGCACCGCGACATCAAGCCAGAGAACATCCTGGTTGACCTGGCCAGCGGGCAGGCCAAATTGATCGACTTTGGCTGTGGCACCTACCTGCAAGACACAGCCTACACCTACTTTGCAGGTGAGCCTACGCAGGGCTGTGCTCCCGCTCCTGGCATCTCATGGCCCAACATGTCACAGCCCAAGCTGGCTGTGGCAGCGGGCATTCTCCCTTTTGCTGCCAGGCAGGGGACTGAGCCTCCAGCTGGCTTGCTTTTGAGCCGGGCTGGGTGGGGAGGCATCTTCCAGCCCTGCTGGCAGCCTTTGCCAGCCACTCTGCCCTGGACTTGGGCTGGGGCAGCCAGGCTGACAAAAACCCCCGTGGGTGGGGGTAGCAGAGAGGCGCAGCCAGCACCAATGCACCAGCCCGTTTGGAGTGCGGGCGAGAGGAAGGGCTCCCACTGCTGCACTCGCCCTGTTTGCCTGGCTTCATAATACTTTTGGGGCAATGCAATGCAGGCAGGGAGGATAAGGGCATGTTTTTTCCCCAGCACTGAGTGGCTTTTTCCTTTGCATGTCATGGTCAGGCCTAGCCAGGGCTTCCACTGCCCTCTTCCGACACCCGGTTGGCTTCTTTTGCAACCCTAAGTTTGTACACTTGGAGTCCCAGGTGCTGGCGAGAGGGCAGTGGCCACTCTGTGTGCCACTGATGCAGCCCCCGCACGGCCAGGGGTGCTGGGGCCAGCTCTGGGAGCAGCAGCATCGCCCTGCTGAACTCCATCTGTATTCCATAGGAACACTGTCCTACAGTCCCCCGGAATGGACCCGCTTGGGCCGGTACCACGGCGAGGCAGCAACGATCTGGACGCTGGGCATCCTGCTGCACCAGATGGTCTGCGGGAAGCACCCTTTCAGGAGGGGCCGGAACATCAGCTGGGGCCAGCTCTCGCTGCCACCACGGCTCTCTCAAGGTGGATCCTCTTCTCTGCGCACGGGGGGAATACCCGTGCCGGGAGGCAGCAGCGGGCTCCTGGGCATCGCGCTCTGGCAGCTGCTGAGGAGGTGGCCCATGTCCTGCTCTCCTCCAAAGCCAAGAGCTGATGGGAAAGTTTAGGCCCAGCTCTGAGCGCATCCAGAATGGCCTGGGCATGGGAGTAGTGGGGCAAAGCAGACAGGAGCCTGCTCTAGCTGACCGGCAGTTTGTGGTTTCTCTCGCCAGCGTGCCAAGATCTGATCAGGCGGTGTTTATGCATGCACTTCTTGGACAGGCCCTCATTAGAAGACCTGTTCTGTGATCCTTGGGTGCAGGGTATTCCTCCGCCGTAGAAGAAGGGAGAGAGCCACAGGCACACTTGGATCCAGGGCCCTGGTAAGTTCCAGCTGCACACATGCCTTGGCCATCAGAAGCAAAGGAACCCAGACCTTTATGTGCTGCCTGTGTCGCTGCACCGGGGTCATGGCATGGCAACACGCAGCCCTTGTGCTGCAGCTGAGCTGCTCTGCCCAGCACTGGTGGCCGCCATCCAAGCTGGTTCTGCTTGTCCTGGTTCCCTGACAGCTGGGGCCCAGGGCAGAGCCCTGACAGCCTGCTCTCAGCCCAGGGAAGGAGAAGGAGCCCCTGGAGAAGCTGTACCACGTGGGGATGCTGCTGCTGCTGCTGCTGCTGCTGCTGCTGCTGCTGCTGCTGCTGCTGCTGCTGCTGGAGACAGCGAGGATGACCTCAAGGATGGCCTCAAGGATGACAAACTCTTCCTCAACCTGGCCCCCAGCAGCTGAAGGTGATGGACTTTGATTGTGGCACCTTCTTCAAAGCCAAACTCCACAGGGAATTTTCAGATGAGTCCACCCCTAGGGAAATGCTCCCAGATTTGGGCATTGCCCAGGCTGGCTGGGAAGCAAAGGTTCCCCCTTTGCTGGGGCAGATGCAACTAAGTCTTCAGTCGGCTGCCCAGCTGCTTTTTGGCAGGGCTGGGCGGATGGGCTGGGCTGCTTACGCAATGGGAGTTGGCTCCTGGCCCTGCCAACAGCCCCCAGCACCCACCGTGGCCTGGGCTGGGGCTGGGGCTGGGGCAGCCAGGCCGACACAAACAAGCCCCCATGGTGGGAGCAGAGGTGGGACTCCAGAACCTGTGCACAGCTGCTTTGCTTTGCAGGCAAGGAAGGCCTTGGGCTGCTCCACTGCCCTTGTTTGCTTTGAGATCAGCCTTGTTTTGGGGGGCAGTGCAGGGGGCAAGAGAGAAAGTGTGGGCTTCCCTCACACCCATGGCTGGGTTTTTCCCTAGCATGTAGGGCTTGGGCCTTCCTCAAGCCCCTGACAGAGATAAGAGTTTTTCCCTTTTTTCTTGTTCCCCTTTTTGTCTCTAGTCTCTTTTCGATCATTTGTGTTTTGTTTTTCTAGAGGAAGCGTTCTAGGTGGTCCAGTGTGGATCGGGAAGTGCTTGGGAGCAGCTGTGGTGTGGATGGCTGGTGCCCTTGGAGAAGGCTGAGCACATGGTTTGGGAGCAGCTTTTCTTGCAGCCCTGGATGGCGTGAGGTGGGTCCCTGTCTGCTTGGCCGGGTGGGATCAGAGCTTTTGGGAGATGGCAGCGAGCACAGGGGCATCTGGCTCTGGGCAGCTGCTGAGGGGCTGGATGTGCCGTGGCCGGCTGCAGGCTGGGCACATGTCCTGCCCTCCTGCTCTGCTCCCAAAGGCAGCAGTGATGGGCAGCTCTGGGCACAGCTCTGGGCACGGCCAGCGTGGGCTGGGCACCGCAGGCGTTGGGACGAGGGCACAGGAGCCCTCGGCTGACGGGCAGTTTCTGCTTTCTCTCCTTGCAGCCGGGCTCCGTGGGTGCTGAGGCTGCTCTGGCCTCTGCCAGGGCTCTGCTGGGCTCAGCCCTGGGCACAGCTGGGCTGGCTCTGCCCTCACATTGCTCTGAGAGCTTTGCATCAGACGAGCCCGTTCCGAGCACAGCGCCTGAGCTTTCTGCTTTGGCAGGTGAGTGAGACTCTCCTGCAGGCCAAGAGATTGCAGCTGGGGACACACATGCAATTGGCAAGAACCCAAACTCTCCACAGTCCCATCTAAACGCCTGCATCTCCCCAGGATGTTTTGTCTGTCCCATTCTTCCTTCTGTATTGGCTGGAACTGTGCAATTGCTCTGTCTTCCTCCTCTAGAAGTGCCACGAGTGGGCCAAAGCTGGCGAGTGGGCCGTGTTCCTGAGGCAGTGCAGTCTGGAGCTGAGGGATGGAGAACTGCCCTTCTGCGCGTCCAAACCAGAGCAAAAAGCCGTAGGTGGGACTTCTTTGAGTCTTTAAGAAATCCCTGACAGTTTCAAGGGGAATGTGCAGCTCCTAACAGGGTGAGAAGGAAGGTCATCTTCTAAAGGATTTGGGATTTGACAGAGCTTTGATTCCCAGTCCTGCTTGGAGCCGGGAGGGCACAAAGCAATTTCCTCTTGCTTCGACCGCAATTGAAAATAACAGGGTTGGAAACAAAGCCCAAAAGCTTTTAAAAGGCTGCTGAGGTCAGTGAGATGGATCCATGCCATCGGCACATTTACAAAGGAAATAACGGAGTTCTCTTTTTCAAAAGATCATTTACCTCTTGATGCAAAGTTACAGAAGTTTTTTCACTCACACTTGGGTTTTATTTTTATCTTTTCCAATTTATCTCATTATTTTCCCTCTTTTTTTTCCTTTTCAGTAGAAAGCACGTCCTATCCCAGGAATGTCCTTTGCTCCTGTGTGGAGCAGCTCCCTTCCTGCTGGCTGAGCTGCTGAGGCAGAGCCCGGCAGCTCCTGGCCCTGCAGGGCTGAGGCTTTTCCCCGTTGCTGAGCACAGACTGATGGAGCAGCACTGCTGACCACGGGCACAACACAGAGGGACCAGGAGCAGCTGCCTTTGTCCACGTGAGGCTCCAAGGCCCAAACTCTGAGCAGCCAGGCCTGGAAGAGACTCGCAGGCTGCCTGTTGCCTCTGCTGCCCCACGTCTGCCTGGCCCAGCTTGGCTTGGGGCGCAGGGAGAACAAGGGGCAGCTCCCTGCCAGCCCCAGCCCAGGGAGCCCTCCAGCCCCGGGGCTTGGGGCACTGTCAGCACCTGCTGCTCCAGCCAGCGCTTCTGCTGGCCCTGACTGCAACAACCAAATTGGAGCTGGTCCCGAGGGAGCAGCAGCAGGGCCTGGATCTGATCCCTGACTCAGGGCCAGGGCTGCACAAGTGACCCCAGCAGCAGCAGCAGCAGCAGCAGCAGCAGCAGCAGCAGCAGCAGCAGCAGCAGCAGCAGATGGAGCTGACTTTCAGCACAGCCCCTGGCCTTCTTCCCTCCCGTGTGCAGCGGTGTCACAGCAGCCTGAGGCACCTGGGAGCCCTCAGTGCCAGCAGGGACTTGAGATGGCAGCCCTGGGCTCCTGGAGGTTGTGCAAGGAGCAGAGCTGGGGACTCCCTGTCCATGTGGAGCTTCCAGCTGGAAAGGCTGCTGTGGCCAGGCAGCTCCAAGGGCACAGAAAGGAGGGTCTGGACCACTGGATCTGTGCCTGTGCCACAGTCCTGGGCAGCAACCAGCGAGCCCTGGGGAACAGAAGGCACAGCAAGAGGGACAAAAGCAGGCAAGGTCAGAGACTGGGAAGAGCCAGACCCGGGAGCAGGAACAGCTGCTCCATTGCACTCTTGGAGAAAGCTCTTGGCTGCTCCAAAGCGCTGAAAGGCGTCAAGGGCAGAGAGGAGGCCACAGCAAACAATGCTCCTGTTTCCACGCCTTCCCCTCTCCGTGTCCCAGGAGGAATTGGATGGACTGTATTCGCCTCTCCGAGTCGTCTCGTTCAGCATGAGCAGCTCAGCACCAGGAGCTGAAGGAGCTGAGCAAGAGGGAACTTTTTGAGCAAAGTCATGCTGCTGAAATAGACCTAGCTGAATGCAGCGGGTAGAATCATGGAACCACAGAATCCTTTCTGTTGGAAAAGAGCTCTGAGCTCATCCAGTCCAGCGGTCACCCAGCAGTGTCAAGCCAAACCTCATCCCTGAAGTCCCAAGGCCTGGACAACAGCCCTGAGTGAGGCCTGAACAGCAGGCCCTGAGGCAAAGGTGACCTCTGGATGAACCTTCCAAGCAAAGGTTATCTTTGTACCTGCTCACTAATGAAACAGGCATGGTCATTAGCACTGTGACAGATGTATCCGCTCATTAGTGAAGCCAGTATTGACCTTTCTGTATTTAGAAGCCAGACAAGGCCATGAAATCTGCCATCTGGCCTTGTTTGGGGCTGTATGGTCAAAGTCAGCTCCCTTGCTTCCTCCTTGAGCCCTGGCCAGGCTTTGGGAGGGACCCAAGAGGAGGATGAAACCAGGTGTTCCCAGCCTAGAAGTGCTGTCGGTTTGTTCATTCAGCACTGTCAGAGCTGGGCCCTCTCACAGCGGGGCTGGAGCCTCAGCTGTGGCTGGAGGCACCTGCAGCAATTCCCAGTGTCCAGGAGTGGCTCTGCAGCCCTTGGCTGTGACGGCTTCCCCCAGCTGATGTGTGCATCTGGGGGAATGGTAAAGCCTGAGGGTAAATGGTGCTGGATCTTCCTGAATCACTGCAGGCAATATTTGGTGGTGATGGTTGGCTGCATTGCTGAGCTGCTCCTTTGGGGATTCTTTGCTGCTTTGAACTGCAGGAAATGACACTGATTCCTTCCGTTGGAGTCTGTGTCTTTGGTGCCCACTGGTGAAAGGAAACTGGCCCAGTCTGGCCCGATCCCAACAAAATGTCACCTGTTCAATGTCAATGTGAGCAATCAGTCCCATCAGAAATTCCCAGATGGGAAGCCCTTCCCTGGAGTTGGCTGGCTCTGGAGCGGGCTGAGGTCGGAGCACCGTGTGAGCAGTGGGGCAGTGGGTTCAAAGAAGCTGAACCCCTGGGTGTCTTAAAATGCAAAATCCAAAACTTGCATATGAAAGGAGGAGAAGAACTTGTGGGTTTGGGCAGACCAAGATGAATTTCTTAACAGTACATTGGAAGCAGCAGCTTCAGAAGGAACAATTATTGTTGGAATGCTCAATGCTCCCACATGGAGCAACAGAAGAAGGTTTTAATCTTGAGCTCACATGCATTTGTGCAAGTGAACTATTGATGTAGTAAATAACTATATACATACTAAGAGTATAAGACCCTAATATGAATATATTATAGACATTTATCTATTTTTAATATACATGTCTCTATATATGTGTGTATATGTATATATGTATATATATATATACATGTGTATATCTTTCTGTTTATATTAATATCTATATTTCTATAGAAAATAATAATAATTGGAAATAGTGCTGACATTACTACTGTAATTTGGTAGCTTTGGCTGCCAAATTTGGCAGCAAATTGGCAGCAAATTTGGCTTTGGCTTTGGCTGCTCAGGGATGTAACACTGAATGCCCTACAGAACAGGATTGCTCAGGACCCTAATGGCAGTGGTAAACTTTGGGAGAGTGTATCCAATGAAAAAAGGAGGAAGGGATGGAATTGGCAATTCTTACAGGGTTTGCTGACACTGTGATGCAGAGAGCTTTGTCTGGTACTGTGAAAAATACAGTGATTGAGACTGCAGGGTTTTTCATGTACCAGACTATCCCCAAGCTGCAGGATTGGTTGAACGGGTGAAGGGGTTGTTAAAAGAGCAGTTGAAAAAATGAGGAGATGGGAACCCGTCCCCATGGAGAAGCCATCTCCCAGATGTGCTCCATACCCTTAACAATGGCCCACTGGAGAAATGGAAACCCCCTGGCTGTGCACGGCTGCACCCAATTTGCAAATACAGCCATGGACAGTGAGACTTGGACTTGCTGGGCAATTGTTCTGGCTGTGATGGCCCTGGCAGGCCCTGGCACCTCAGAGGCTGCAGGGCTGGACCTTCATGCATTGGAAATAATTAGGATAAATGCAAAGCAAACGAGAGCTATCAATACTGAAACAGGAATTCAGATTCCTCCAGGACACTTGGGTTTGGTAACTGCTGGCTTGGAGCTTGGCCTTGCAAAGCGTTCATGTCGTGGCAGGAGGAATTGATGCAGAGTATCAAGGAGAAATGACAGTCATTCAGTTGAACAATAGTGAACAAGATTGCATTGTTCAACCCCGTGAGCAGGTCTCACAATTATTGATCTTGCAATTTGGAGAATGATTGTGCAAAAGGAGATCCACCTCCAGTCCCCAGCGTTTGTGGAGATGAAGGCTTTGGATCCAGCAGTCCTAATAATGGAGCCAGAGTGTGGGTGCAGAGGCCAAAAGGCCCTCCCGAGGCAGCTGAAGGAACAGCTCCTAGGAAAGACAGCACTGAATCCTGAAACCTGGGCAGGAACAATGGGAATATGTGCCTGCAGCCAAGTGCTCTGTGTGAGAAGCAGTCGATATCACAGGATATTGTTTGACACATCCTGCCAGAGCAAATCTGCCAGTTTGCCCCAACGGCCCCTTTGGAAAATGCTCTGATCCACGGGGCTCCATGGGAAGGCTGCTGTGACACGGAGGCGCTTGCACACAAATTGCATCCAGGAGCCTGGGTGCCCCTCAGGGACTGGGACCCGGCCCCCTTGCAGCCACAGGGGAAAGGGCCCCACCAAGCCTTGTTAGGCACAGACAGCATGGTAAAGCTGAACAGCAAAGGGCCTTGGAGGCATTATTCTGCACTTAAAATGGTGCCGGCTCCATGGACAACAGAATGATTGTTCCGAACTCGAATGAGATTGAGAGAAAAGCATGAAGAACGGTGTGACTAAAGTACTAGTGATGTCTGTAAGTTGTACCTTGATAGTCAGCCGGAATCTTTGCGGCCACAAACACCTCTAGTGTTTCCCCAAGGGATTAGTCATCCCAATGTAATGATTACTTATGAACATTCAAAGATCAGGGTAGGCAAAGTACTCCGTGGCACTAATTGCTGTTCTCAGCTGCAGTTGGGAGGAATGGCGTTCCCTTGGAGGGCCCACCCTGTGGGCTGGCCAGAACTCTGTCCATGGGCTCTGACTCGTAACTGTCAGTGAAGGCACAGTTCAAGAGAACTGTGCTGTGGCACACAGGAATGCAATGATGGCTTTGACAGGATTCACCAAGATTTCCCTTCAGGAGAAAGCAAACCCTGTTCTAGTTACAGGGGCCATAGTGTGAGAGGATTTCTGTGCTTTAGCATCACTGCCAATGTCAGTAGAACTTGGGCTGCTGGAGCTGGTCGGTGTCAGTGTTCCACCCCTCTTGGCTGCAGGGCCACCATGTAGGGCCCTTCAGCAGCAGCAACCACAAGGAAGAGTTCGGGCCCAGAGAACATTTTTCCCGCCAAGGAGTGCCTGGGGTTTCAGAAAGCAAAAGGTTCTGGTTCATGCTGTGCCCCATGTGTGCTGCCCTGTGCTGTGGAGTTTACATGAAGAAGCTGAATGGATTAGTAGAAGAAGTAGCAAATGATACTGTTCAAATGTCCAACAGCACATGCTGTGAGCTGCAACAAACACAAACGGGGACTCCACAGAACCGCGTGGCCTTGGATTATCTGCTTGCGGGCCAAGGAGGAACCTGGGCTATCATGGGACAGGAGCGTTGCACTGCTACCAGTGATGGGTTTGAAGGCCAACAGTCAGGAATCCCCTTGACAGAAAGAGCAGTAGAAGAGTGGCAGCAAGAAGAAAATTCTTCTTGGTGCGATTGGCTTCATGGCTGCCAAACTGGAGGCTGCTGTGCAATGCATTTGTGGCAGGGTCTGTCATCGTTGCAGCGTGTGCCCTTGGTGTGCACTCTAACACTCCACGGTAGAGTTGTTGTGACACTTTGTGCTGGGAAGTGGAGGACTGGGACTTGTCTTAAAAGAGACAGTCTGGAGAAAAGAGAGGCATGCAACTCTTTCGGCGTGTTTTCAAAGGAACGTGAAGAGCTCTGAGTGATGAAATGAAACAGCACTTAATTCAAGCACAAGAGGAGATGCCTTTATGCCTAGTATGTAAATCTGAACTGTGTTATGGAAAGAATGGTTACGAAGGTTGTAGTTCGTTGTAGGACCAATCAAAGTAGCAAGGCCCGACCAGGCTGGGATCAAGGCCTGAACAGGGCCTGAGGCAAAGTTGGCCTCTAGATGAACCTTCCAACCAAATGTTATATTTGTATCCACTCATTGAGGAAGCATTGTTACCAAGTGTAATCTGTTCCTTGATAAAACATGGATTTATCTTTCTGTATTTAGAAACCAGACAAGGCCCCATCTGGCCCTGTTTGGGGGTGAAGGATCAAAGTCAATGCCCTTGGTTCCTCCTTGAGCCCTGGCCAGGCTTTGGGAGAAACCAGTCAGGAGCATGAAACCAGATGTTCCCGCACTGGCAGTGATGTCAGCTGGTTTGTTGAACAGTGTAAAAGCTGTGTCCTCTCACAGTGGGGTTGGTTGCCTGCAGAGGTAGAGGCACCTGCAGGAATTCCCAGTGTCTGGGAGTGGCTCTCCAGTCCTTGCCTTCCCCAGCTGATGTGTGCATCTGGGGCATGGTAAAGGCTGAGGGTAAGTGCTGATGGATCCTTCTTTAATCCCTGCAGGCAATCTTTGGTAGTAATGACTGGATGGATTGCTGAGCTTCTTTTGTAATTCTTTGCTAATGATGATGTGCTTTGCTGAGCTTCTCCTTTTGTAATTGTTTGCAGCTGTGCATGATGTAAATGACACAATCCCTGACACAACTCCTTGGTTTCTGTGTCTTTGGTACTGCCGCTGCCCACTGGTGAAACAGGGCCCCCTCTTGCCTACGAGTTCCCTGGAAGGCAAAAGCCCTCACTGCAAAATTTCCCCCTTCCTCCTTGTCCCCCCCCCCACCCTTTATACCCTGAGCATGATGTCCTATGGCCTGGGGTATCCCCGGGGTCAGTTGGGGTCACCTGTCCTGGCTGTGTCCCCTGCCAACGTCCCGCGCAGCCCCAGCCCCTCCCCAGCGTGGCTGGACGAGGGGCAGGAGAGGCCTTGGCTCTGTTGGAGCTCAGCGAGAACAAAACCATCTCTGCGTGCTCAGCGCTGTGCTCAGCACCCGGCCCAGCAGGCTCTCAGTGCCAGTGTCTGTGCCGTCAGTCCCTGCCAGGGCTTTCCATGGCAATTGCCAGGACAGGTGAGCCAGGTGTCCCCCCCAGTGACGGCTGCCATGGAAACAGTGCCCAGCACTGCCCCTTTCTGTCTGGCTGCCCTGGCCTTTGGCCCTGGCCCTGGCGTTTGCTGCCGCTTCCGCGGTGCCTGAGCGGCCAGCGCGGCACAGGGCAGGTGGCCGTGGCACAAGCCCCAGCAAGGGATCCCCTCTGGCTCTGGGCAGTGACACCAGCCCTGAGCAATGGGCTCAGGCCAGCTTTCCATGGCCACCAACCACCACAACGGCTCCGGGCACTGGCTGCCATGCCACCAAACTAAGGAACGTGTCCCCGTGGCCGTTGCCATGGCACCTGGTGGCACCAATGAGCGTCGCTGCAATTGTAGCCGCAACAGCCCTGGCACCCCTTTGTCCTGAGGCTTGCCCTGGCAGCCGAGGACAGCAACAGCTCTGCATGCAAGTGGCCATGGAACCTGGCTGCAGAAATGGGTCCTTGGGGTGGTTTCCAAGGAAAATGGAACTGATGGGGGTTGCCATGGCACCCAAAGCCAGCAGTGGGGCCACTGCAGTGACCACGGCCACAGTTGCTTGCAATGGCCCACTGCATGTTGGGATGATGATCCTCACTCACAGCTGGCCCAGGGCAGGTTTGGAGTGCTCTTGGTGGCAGCTTGGGCTTGGCACACACTTGAGGAGGATGTCTGCTTTCAACGGGGAAACTCAGGAGTTTTAGATTGCTTCCAAAATCAAAGAAGGAAAATTCCTCTTTGGCTGAGTGCAGCCAGTTCTCCAAGCAAAGCAGGTGCCCGCTGAGTGAGGAGAGACAGCATGGGGTTGGGGAATGTGGAGCAAGGCTGCCCACACTGCGTCAGACCTCAAGGCACAGCTTCTCTGAGCAGGCCAGACCTCCTTAGGAGCGGCCCTGGATCAATAGCACTCACTGCATGCTGCAATCACCTCTTGTCTAATAGGAACAGCAATAAAAGACCCCCTTTAAAATAGGAATACATATATCCTAGAAGCTCTTTGAAATATTTCTCCGTAACTGTAAAAGGAAACCCTCCTAAAGAACTGCACTAGAGCAGAGGTGAATCAAGGCAGCGCCATGGTTTGGCAGGACTTGCTTGATCCTAATGAGCCTGACTGTGCATGTGGAGCTGAGCCCTTGAACCTGAGCGCCTGAGAGGAGATTGCACAAACCTTTCCAGGAGTCAAAGTCACAGGAAACACCCAAAGTGTCTCAAGGCATGAATGGGTCCCACTGAGGTCCCTCTCCAACACAGGCTCCCCATGGACTCCTTGCAGGAGAGAATTGGTGGCCAGGATGGCACAAAAACCTCTCAGGCACTCAGTGGGGAAAGGGAAATCCAAAGTACCTTCAACACCTTGAGTGTCTCCAAGCATTCATGAGCCCCACTGAGTGTCAGTCCAAAGCTCTCAAGGGACTCCTGAAAGCAAAGCCTTGGGACCATGATTGCACAAACCTCTCACAGAGTCTGGATCAAAAGGGAAACACCAAGTCCCTTGAAATGACTCAAGTGCCTTGAGGCATTCATGAGCCCCACTGAGTGTTGCTCCTAACAAAGCCTCTCCAGGGACTAATTAGAGCAGAGAATTGGAGGCCATGATTGCACAAACCTCTCCAACAAGACTCCAAGGCAAAAGCAAAAGCCAAAGTCCTTTGAAAACCCTGCAGTCCCTGGGAGCATCAAGGAGCCCCCAGGGCCATTGCTGACCAAGGCTCCCCAGGGACTCCTTCCAGCAGATCCTTGAGGCCACTGGCATGTGGGCCAGGGGGGGATGCAGAGGGCAGGACAAGGGCGTGACAGCGCCCAGCCTGGCTGGGGCTGTGCCAGGAGGCCCCAGTGGCTCAGGACAAGGTGTCTCCTCCCAGCCCTTGGTGGCACAGAGCCTGCTGTGCCCCAGGGCGCCAAGACTTGGCTTCTCTTTGTCCCCACCTGTCCTGTCAGTGCCTCCAGTTCTCTGCTCTGCCTGGGGCCTGGGGACACTTTCTCTGGTGTGTGGGAGCCATTCAAAGGGAGTGAAACTTTGTGGTTGCATTCTGACTGGCAGCTCTTGAGAGCTTTCTTCAGCTCCCTCTCAGCGACTGATGTTCAGGGCCTCAGCACAAAGCCCCAAGAGGGTAATAAAGTCCCTGAGCTGTGTCTGTGCTGCTGAGCTGGGCCCGGCTCCTGGCACAGAGGCAGCTGCTGGCAAGGGCAGCGCTGCAGGGAGAAAGCTCTGCCCAGGAGCAGCTCCTGTGCACAGCCCAGCAGGGCTGGGGCACTGCCTGCAGCCAGCCCGGGCACAGCACACAGGCACAGAGAGCTTCAATCCGTCAGGCCTGGGAAGGTGCTGAGAAGGGACTGGGCCACAATCCCTGCCAGCCCTTGACACAGGAACCTCTGGCTGCAGGACACTGCAGCTGCAGCTCCTGGAGCCATCTCCTAAAGCTGCAACATCCCAGGGCCTGCAGACCCTGTACAGAGTACATCTCTGCGAATTTCTGGCGCAGGGGAGGTGCAATGCTCACAAAGCTCTGACATGCTGAGGGCTTCGGATCAGTCACAGAAGATTTCCAAGACAAGGATTTTGAGAAAAATGAGGCCCTTTCCTAAGACTTTGTGTTCAGATTCCTACTATTGCAGAGTGGCAGGGAGGGGGGATAAATATTAAAGGGTGAGTATGAATTATTAGCAATGAATTTGGACAAGGGCCTGAGACAACCAAACTGTCCCTTTTAGTGACCTGTAGGTGCACAGGAGGTGCCGAATGTGCCTTCAGCCACTCTGCCCACGGACAGCACCGGCATCACCTTTGCTGGAGCCATCAGGCTCAGTCGGAGCTGGCCTTTCTCCAAGCTGCAAAGAGAACCTGCCCCCAGCCAGTACCCTGCACACAGGCAGGCTTCTGTCAGGCCAAGGAGAGTGCCCAGAGATTTGGGGTCTGTGAGTGCCGGCACAGAGAGGTCATGCACAGGCAAACACCTGCAAGAGGAAAATCTCCAGGAAGCAGAGGTAAGATCAGGGAAGGAGAGAAAAGCAAAACCAGAAATCCTGCGGCAGGGAGAGTGGAGAGATGTCCCCAGGATCCCCTCCAGTGCAGCCCCTCCCTCTGAAGAAGCCCCCTCCCTCCTGTCCCCTCAGCCAAGCCTCTGCCCTCAGGGCCGGGGCTCCAAGGCGTGAAGCCCCTCCTGTGCAGGCAGAGCTGCAGCAGAGCCGTGGGGCAGCTCTGCAGCCCCGGGCCCAGTTCCCTCTGCAGAGCACAGCTAATTCCAGTCTCAATTCACTAGAGTGGATCTTTTTAGAAGCAGGGATCTTTTTAGATTTGCACCAATCGGGCTGCTTGAGCGCTGCAAACCCTGAATTGGGGGCGCTTTCCAATGAACTGGTACAAGTTGCACACCGTGCCCCCGCCCCGGGCCGCGGGGACTCAGCTGGAAACCGCTCAGCTGTGAGCTGTGATTTCAGCATGCATTTCCCCCCCAGCAGTGAAGGAGACAGCTTTCAAGGCTTCTAAATGAAGTGTGCCCTCACAGAAACTCTCCTGAGCTGTGCCGCCCCCAGCCCATGCATCTCTCTGGGCAGAGCCATGCTGCTCCTGCTCGAGCCCTGGCTGCTGCCTGCTGCCTCTGTCCGCCGCCCTGCCCGCTCCCCCGCGGGCACAGCCAAATCCAAAGCCCCCCCACCAGCTGGAACCGGAGGCTGGGCAGCTAAAAGCGGCAAAAACCCCGGGAGAGGCTTGGCGGAGGAATCTCTGGGAAAAGAGGCCTCAGAACTGCAAAGCAAACTGCCCGCCTGAGCCCGAGCTGAGGGGGGACTTGCCGGCCAGGGGAAACAGTGGCAGGGGGGACCCCCGCAGCCCCTGGGCCAGGCAGAGCGGATCCAGAGCCCCCCTCGGCAGTCCCCGCCTGCACAACTTCAGAGCAAGATCCGGCCGCATCACCGGCAGCAGAAAAGGAGCAGGGCACAGAAACAGCAGCCCCTGTTTTGCAAAGCTTCCCCAAACTCTCATCTCCCAGACACGTTCGACTTCCAACCTCCCCAGAACACCACCGCTGACGCCCCGACTTCTCGGAACACAGCGAAAATCCAGAAGGCTTTCCCAGAAACTCCGGGGCTGGATGATTTCGCGGGGCGGTGGGAGGACGGCCTCTCGCAGCACCAGTGATGCAGGGAATCCCGGAAGAAACCCAGGACACCACCGGAGAGGGAAACTGATTGGATTCCCTCTGTTTGGGAATCGGGGCGTTGTTTACACTGCCTGGGGACACCTCAGATATGCCAGGAGAAGGGAAGGAACCCCAAACAAAACCCAAGATCCCCTCAGAGGAGGACGAAGGCCCAGCACCACTCAGAATTCAAGTCCCAGAACTAGGTATTCTGTTCTGGTGTTCCAGAAAGTCTCTGCTACCATCATTCTGTTTAAAGCCCTGGAGACAGACATTACTTTGAGCAAAGTCTCTTCCTTTTCAAGGCAGACTTGACTGTAAATTTCCCAGTTGACCTGGTCCCAGAAATCAAAGGGAAAAGATCAAAGGGAAAAAAATCAAGGCTATAGGTTGAGAATTTGCTTTTACCCAGATAAAGAAGGCTTTTAGTTCATGTTTGGAGATGTCTGAAGGTCCTGTCTCAAGCCGGCAAAAGACGTCCCATTCTGCTTCAGAGAAATGCTTTCCCATCTCACTGTCCAGGAGCCCCTAAAGTTACTTACAGTAATATCAGCTACAGACCACCAAGGGCATGATCCATTGCTCCCTTGAACAGCCTGGGCCTCCGGCAATAGCACTGCCCACAGCCTTCTGTGACATTGTTGATATTCCTCTAATCTAGAAGGCCTCACACACAGCACCATTTATTGCCGCCTGGGGCTCCATGTACAAATCCCAAACGGGACGGGACTGCTGAGGAAGGCGTCGCAAGCTGTTTATTTTCCAGCATCAGTCTCATGAGACGGTTACGACAACGGGAAGATGCCAGCAGCTCACGTCCTCCGCAGCAGCCAAAGAACTCCATGTTACAACTCACTTCAAAGTTTTTTGGCCAATGACACAAAGCAGAAGCATAATGACAGTAGTTCTACCCAACCACGAGAAGCACATGTACCTCTGGTTAAAACAACGCTTGCTTCTTTCCAATACAATAACTGCTTGTAAGCATTAAGATACAGAGCACAAAGCTCCGTCATCAAGCTCACAACTTCCTACTATCTGGCTAGATTTTCTTTCCTGGAGTTGCGGGAGTTATTCTGGCCAAGCGTTAATACACAGAGCATGGTTCTATTTGTCCTTCCATTCTACATCTCATCTAACTTTTCTGCGGACAAATCTTACGGCTGCTGCTCAGCTCTAACCGCAGTTCTGCTGTTGCTGAGGCCTGCCTGTTGCAGCTTTGCCAAAAGCCTCTGATTTTAAGGAATCCCACACCTGGAAGAGTCCAAGGCCCGGTGGGATGGGATGGGATGGGATGGGATGGGATGGGATGGGATGGGATGGGATGGGAAGGATGGGATGGGATGGGATGGGATGGGATGGGATGGGATGGGATGGGATGGGATGGGATGGGATGGGAAGGGATGGGATGGGATGGGATGGGGCAGGGAGTGGTGGGGTGGGGCAAAGGTGTGGAGGGCTGAGGTGAAGTGGCAGGGATTTTGGGAGGGTGGGGATACCTTGTGGAGGGATGAAGGGAGGAAGGAAGGAAGGGAGGGAGGGAGGGAGGGAGGGAGGGAGGGAGGGGCGGAAGGAAGAGGCGGAAGGAAGTTTCACGATCCACCCTCACGGACAGGATTTTGATGGTTCGTTATCTGATCGCAGGGTACAAAATACCAACACAGCAAGGGGGTTTGCAGTAACAATCAAAATCAGTGTACTTTATTGAATAATCACAGCAAAATGCATTGGAGGGAATTGGGGAAAAGAGAGAGAGAAAGAGAGAGAAAGAAACAAACCCTGCAGGAAAGGAAAGGAAAAGAGAGAGGGAATAGGTATATCTACCAACGTAGAGGCGATGTAATTCTTCGAGGTCCAGTCCAGTGGAAATCCAGTCGAGGAGTCGCCTTCACGTTGGGGAGATCTCGAGATAGCTAGCTGACTCAGGGGTTTTTATTAGAATTTTCTATTGAAAGTTGGGAAGGAGGGGGGAAAAAGACACAATAGTCTTATGATCTCATCTGGTCAGCAGTGGGGGAGAGCCATTGTTTTCTTGGTTCAGTAGTCACTACCTGCAGGCAAACATCTCCGTTTGATCAGCTGTTCTCCCCCACACACACTACCCCCCTCCCCTCCCAGCTGAGAGGTTTCAGTCCTTGGGGAGAAAAGGAGTCTTTTCCATAGAGGGGTCTCATGTCTCAGTCTTGGAGGGAGTGGCTTCTCCCATCTCAGTCCATCTGTCACGGTGGTTGTACAGTAGATGAAGGGTCTTCTGTGGAGACCACCAAAAGGTCATTCCAGAAAAGAGTCCAGCCAGGCTTGGGGGTGGAAAACTCCAGGCCATTGTCGCAGAGCAGATACAGGCCAAGAAAGGTCAAGGTGCCCCTTCTCCTTTCACTAGGTCCAGTGTTCCAATACAGCAAACACACCTGCAAACAATGGCTCAGCAGACCAGAAGCTCTGCTCCAGGCCTCAGCACCCTGGCACGCTCCCACCAAACCAGCATGTCAAAAGAGGATCCTCTTTCGCTGGTCCCAGTTTCTGCCTTTTTCACGATGATCGTGAGGCAGATGAGAGAAATTTTGGACAGAGTCTTACAGGAAGGAAGGAAGGAAGAGAAGGAGGGAGGGAGGGAGGGATTCAGATCTAGTCCTTCCAGAAATGTGGTGTTTGCTGGCACTTCCAGTTCCCAGATCTGGATATTTCTCTATTCTGGCACAGACCAAGTGCAGCAATTTGCTGGCACAGAAATCCCAAACCCAGCAACTTCCTGGTACTTGTACGTACTATATAAACCTTCTTGGAAACGTACTTGCATACGTACTATATAAGCCTTCTATCAAACCTTAAAAATTCTCTACAAATTCATTTCCAACATTTCTGGGTCTGGCACCGCCCAGATCTGGTGTTTGCTGCCACCACCAGTGCCCAGATCTGGAAATTTCCTTGTTCCAACACAGCCCAAGTGCAGCACTTTTCAGGCAAAGAAAGACAAATCTGGCCATTTTCCGTTGCCAGCTCTGTCACTGCCCAGACCTGGACTGCCATTGCCCGGATCGGAAAATTTCCCGGTGCTGGCAGAGCCCCAGTCCAGCCATTTGCTGGCAAAGAAAGCCAAAACCCGGCAGCTTCACGGTGCTGGCACCAGCACTACCCAGATCTGCTGTTTGCTGCGCCAGCGCCCAGATATGGAAACTTCCCAGTGCCGCCACAGCCCAAGCCCAGCAATTTTCTGGCACAGAAAGCCAAAACCCAGCAATTTCCTGGTGCCAGCACCGCCACTGCCCTGATCTGCTGTTAGCTGGCACCACCCGTGCCCACATTTGGCAACTTCCCAGTGCTGGCACAACCCAAATGCAGCAATTTTCTGGCAAACAAAGCCAAAGCCAAAGGGCAGCGTCCTCTTACTGGCACCAGCACCGCGCAGATCTGGTGTTTGCTGCCGCTGCCTGTGCCCAGATCCGGACATTTCCTGGCTGTGGTGCAGCCCAAGTGCAGCAATTTTCTGTCAAAGAAAGACAAAACCCAGCAACTTCCTGGTGCCAGGACTGTCACGGCCCAGATCTGGTGTTTCCCGGAACTGCCCGTGCCCAGATACAGAAATTTCCCGATAGCCATGCAGCCCAAGTGCAGCAATTTTCTGGCAAAAACGCCACAATCTGGCAATTTTCCATTGCCGCCTCTGTCACTACCCAGACCCAGAGTTTCCCAGCACTGCCAGTGCCCAGATTCGGAAACTTCCCAGTTCTGCCAGAGCCCAAGTCTGGCAGATTTCTGTCGCTGGCAACGACACGACCAAGATCTGCTGTTTGCTGGCAGCACCAGCGCCCAGATCTGAAAACTTCCTGGTGCCGGCACAGCCCAAGCCCAGTGCCGGCAAATGACTGGCACTGAAAGCCAAAAGCTGGAAATCTCCAGGTTCTGCCTCCAGCACCATCCAGACCTGGTGTTTGCAGGGACCGCAAGTGCCCAGATTTGGAAATTTCCCGGTGCCTTCACAGCCCAGGTCTAGCAACTTGGTTTTTAGCTAGCTTAGGCAGAGAAGTTCCTCAGACTGTGACTTTCCTATTTCTTGGAACTGTTTCAACATGCTCTGGACTGAAAACCCAGAAAAACACCGGCAGCTCCCACCTGTGGCCCACCGAGGTCTGGGACGCTGCATTCCAGCGCCAGAGGGACTTGGAAGAGACCGAGTGAGCCAACTACAAGCCACAAAATGGACTTGCTGAATTTGCCATCTCTTCAGAGCTGTGAGACGTTTCATTTATTATTATTCATTTTTCAGGCTTGTCAATACTTTTCTTGTGAAATAAACAGGTTGCTTCCACTTTTCTCGAGGGAAGTCTTCTCCTGAACTAGTAGGCAGAGGGGCTGCTTGAACTTGCTTTCTAGACAGGCCCCTTTTGGAGGGTTCCTCCCAAACTTTGCCCAAAACCAGCACAAGCAGGCACAATGAAAACTTGAGCAGTGACACAACTCCCCAGCCCACCAGGAAAAGAGAGGGCATGTAAAGTGCTCCAAATGTTTGTCCTGCTTTGCTGCAAAAGTCCTGCTGCACCCACAGTGCAGTGTGCAAAGCCAAGGGAAGCTGCAACTGCTGGCAAATCTTGAGACAGCAGCTCCACCTTGTTCTCCAGGAGAGGTTCTTGAGAAGAGCAGACAGGAGAAGATTCCTGGAAAACTGAAACAGCTTTCCAGAAGTGAAATGAGAATGAAAGAAACATCCAAGATGGTTTCCTCCATTGATTTCTAGGCTCCCCTTGCCATGTTGCACTACTTCTCCATCCCATTCATTCCAAATGCACCTCACCTCTCAGATCGGTGACTTGGCAGTTTTAGACACTCTCAAATACCATGAGCTACACACAGTTTTCCTGCCCCTGTTTGTTCTGCAAAGCAACACTGGAGATGGAAGTGCAGTGCTTGGCTCAGGCCGGAATCCTCCAGCAAGGGAATGTGCCCTGACAGTGTTTGTCCCTCAGCAAGGACAAGGCACAGCAGCCACCGAGGGGATTGCTCTGCCAGTGGGCAGGAGTCAGAACTCTGCATCTGGGCTCAACGCTGCAAAGTTGCCGTGTTTGGACAGACTAAGGGGCTGTCCCCGGGCGCGCGGGGCTCGGCCGTGGGGCTCGTGGGGCGAGCGGGGAACGGACACGGGGACAAACGGCCCCGGTGCTTCAGTTGCAGCGGCAGCGGCGGCAGCAGCGGCAGCAGCGGCAGCAGCAGCGGCAGCAGCGGCAGGAGCAACAGATTGGATAACGCAATCTTCTTCTTTCTCTTTCTCATTCTCTTTCTCTCCCTTTCCCGCTGCCGGGCACCCTTCTCGCGGGGTCCGTTTCCCGGCGTCCCTCTCCTCTCCCCGCCTCCCTCTCCCCCAGCCGGGCCGGGCCATGCCCCCGGCCCGCCCCCGGCCCCGGGCGGGGCTGCCCCGTCCCCGGCCCCGGGCGTCCCGCCGCGGTCTCGCCTCCGCCCGGCTCTGGCCGTACTGGCGGTGGCGCTGCTGGGCGGGCATCAGCGCCTGGGGCTGGGGCGGCATCGCCGCCCTTTGGCTCCGCCTGACCCGAGCCTGGCCCCGGCCCCGGCCCCTCCCGGAGCCCGCGGAGGACACACGCGGCGTGGCCGCTCCCTCCGCCTCGGCTGCGGCTTCCCCGGCCCGAGCTGCGCCGCTCGGCAGCGCGGCCGCCGGCCCCGAGCCTCCCGTGTCCCGTTCCAAAGAGCGAACGTCTGGGGATGGCCGGCCCGGGGCGGTTGAGGGGCGCTCGGGGGCCGTTGCTGGCCCCGGGCCGAGCGCTGACAGCCGCGTCCCGCCCGCAGGGAAGGCGCAGGAGGCTCTGCTGCAGCGCTACCGGGTGGGTTCGCTGCTGGGGCGCGGCGGCTTCGGCAGCGTCTTCTCGGCCACGCGGCTCTCGGACGGCGCCCCGGTGAGCGGCGGGGCCGGCGGCGGGCGCAGGAGGAGGGCGCGGAGGGGGAGGACGAGGCGCAGCAGCAGAGGAGGAGGAGGAGAAGAGGGAGGCTGGGTCTCGGCAGGGCGGGCGGCGAGCTGAGCCCGCTGCTGCCCTTGGCTTGCAGGTGGCCATCAAAAGGGTGCCGCGGAACCGCATCCGGCACTGGGACGAGCTGGTGAGTGAGCGGGGCCAGCGGCAGAAGCCGGGCCGTGCCGGGCGGGGATGAGGCGGCGGCCGGCAGGGTGGAAGGCGCCAGGACGCCTGGAGGGGGAGCGGGCGTGGGCCCAGCGCAGGGCGCAGAGCATCCCGGCCTGGCTGAGGGCTTCCCCAGGCCTGGCACGGCATCGGCCCCCGCTGACGGCATCGTGCTCCTCCCGCAGCCCGACGGCACCAGCGCACCCCTGGAGATCGTGCTGCTGGCCAAGGTGTCCACCGGCTTCCCTGGTGTCGTGCAGCTGCTGGAGTGGCTCGAGCTCCCCAACAACATCGTGATGGTGCTGGAGCGGCCAGAGCGCTCTCAGGACCTCCTGCGTTTCATTCGGGCACGGGGGTTCCTGTGCGAGGAGGTGGCGCGGGAGCTGTTCCGCCAGGTGCTGGAGGCCGTGCGGCACTGCACCAGCTGCGGGGTCCTGCACCGCGACATCAAGCCAGAGAACATCCTGGTTGACCTGGCCAGCGGGCAGGCCAAATTGATCGACTTTGGCTGTGGCACCTACCTGCAAGACACAGCCTACACTTACTTTGCAGGTGAGCCTACGCAGGGCTGTGCTCCCGCTCCTGGCATCTCATGGCCCGACATCTCCCAGCCCAAGCTGGCTGTGGCAGCGGGCATTCTCCCTTTTGCTGCCAGGCAGGGGACTGAGCCTCCAGCTGGCTTGCTTTTGAGCCGGGCTGGGTGGGGAGGCATCTTCCAGCCCTGCTGGCAGCCTTTGCCAGCCACTCTGCCCTGGACTTGGGCTGGGGCAGCCAGGCTGACAAAAACCCCCGTGGGTGGGGGTAGCAGAGAGGCGCAGCCAGCACCAATGCACCAGCCCGTTTGGAGTGCAGGCGAGAGGAAGGGCTCCCACTGCTGCACTCGCCCTGTTTGCCTTTGCTTCATAATACTTTTGGGGCAATGCAATGCAGGCAGGGAGGATAAGGGCATGTTTTTTCCCCAGCACTGAGTGGCTTTTTCCCTTGCATGTCATGGTCAGGCCTAGCCAGGGCTTCCACTGCCCTCTTCCGACACCCGGTTGGCTTCTTTTGCAACCCTAAGTTTGTACACTTGGAGTCCCAGGTGCTGGCGAGAGGGCAGTGGTCACCCTGTGTGCCACTGATGCAGCCCCCGCACGGCCAGGGGTGCTGGGGCCAGGCTCTGGGAGCAGCAGCATCGCCCTGCTGAACTCCATCTGTATTCCATAGGAACACTGTCCTACAGTCCCCCGGAATGGACCCGCTTGGGCCGGTACCACGGCGAGGCAGCAACGATCTGGACGCTGGGCATCCTGCTGCACCAGATGGTCTGCGGGAAGCACCCTTTCAGGAGGGGCCGGAACATCAGCTGGGGCCAGCTCTCGCTGCCACCACGGCTCTCTCAAGGTGGATCCTCTTCTCTGCGCACGGGGGGAATACCCGTGCTGGGAGGCAGCAGCGGGCTCCTGGGCATCGCGCTCTGGCAGCTGCTGAGGAGGTGGCCCATGTCCTGCTCTCCTCCAAAGCAAAGAGCTGATGGGAAAGTTTAGGCCCAGCTCTGAGCGCATCCAGAATGGCCTGGGCATGGGAGTAGTGGGGCAAAGCAGACAGGAGCCTGCTCTAGCTGACCGGCAGTTTGTGGTTTCTCTCGCCAGCGTGCCAAGATCTGATCAGGCGGTGTTTATGCATGCACTTCTTGGACAGGCCCTCATTAGAAGACCTGTTCTGTGATCCTTGGGTGCAGGGTATTCCTCCGCCGTAGAAGAAGGGAGAGAGCCACAGGCACACTTGGATCCAGGGCCCTGGTAAGTTCCAGCTGCACACATGCCTTGGCCATCAGAAGCAAAGGAACCCAGACCTTTTTGTGCTGCCTGTGTCGCTGCACCGGGGTCATGGCATGGCAACACGCAGCCCTTGTGCTGCAGCTGAGCTGCTCTGCCCAGCACTGGTGGCCGCCATCCAAGCTGGTTCTGCTTGTCCTGGTTCCCTGACAGCTGGGGCCCTGGGCAGAGCCCTGACAGCCTGCTCTCAGCCCAGGGAAGGAGAAGGAGCCCCTGGAGAAGCTGTACCGGGTGGGGATGCTGCTGCTGCTGCTGCTGCTTGCTGCTGCTGCTGCTGCTGCTGCTGCTGGAGACAGCGAGGATGACCTCAAGGATGACCTCAAGGATGACAAACTCTTCCTCAACCTGGCCCCCAGCAGCTGAAGGTGATGGACTTTGATTGTGGCACCTTCTTCAAAGCCAAACTCCACAGGGAACTTTCAGATGAGTCCACCCCCAGGGAAATGCTCCCAGATTTGGGCATTGCCCAGGCTGGCTGGGAAGCAAAGGTTCCCCCTTTGCTGGGGCAGATGCAACTAAGTCTTCAGTCGGCTGCCCAGCTGCTTTTTGGCAGGGCTGGGCGGATGGGCTGGGCTGCTTACGCAATGGGAGTTGGCTCCTGGCCCTGCCAACAGCCCCCAGCACCCACCGTGGCCTGGGCTGGGGCTGGGGCTGGGGCAGCCAGGCCGACACAAACAAGCCCCCATGGTGGGAGCAGAGGTGGGACTCCAGAACCTGTGCGCAGCTGCTTTGCTTTGCAGGCAAGGAAGGCCTTGGGCTGCTCCACTGCCCTTGTTTGCTTTGAGATCAGCCTTGTTTTGGGGGGCAGTGCAGGGGGCAAGAGAGAAAGTGTGGGCTTCCCTCACACCCATGGCTGGGTTTTTCCCTAGCATGTAGGGCTTGGGCCTTCCTCAAGCCCCTGACAGAGATAAGAGTTTTTCCCTTTTTTCTTGTTCCCCTTTTTGTCTGTAGTCTCTTTTCGATCATTTGTGTTTTGTTTTTCTAGAGGAAGCGTTCTAGGTGGTCCAGTGTGGATCGGGAAGTGCTTGGGAGCAGCTGTGGTGTGGATGGCTGGTGCCCTTGGAGAAGGCTGAGCACATGGTTTGGGAGCAGCTTTTCTTGCAGCCCTGGATGGCGTGAGGTGGGTCCCTGTCTGCTTGGCCGGGTGGGATCAGAGCTTTTGGGAGATGGCAGCGAGCACAGGGGCATCTGGCTCTGGGCAGCTGCTGAGGGGCTGGATGTGCCGTGGCCGGCTGCAGGCTGGGCACATGTCCTGCCCTCCTGCTCTGCTCCCAAAGGCAGCAGTGATGGGCAGCTCTGGGCACAGCTCTGGGCACGGCCAGCGTGGGCTGGGCACCGCAGGCGTTGGGACGAGGGCACAGGAGCCCTCGGCTGACGGGCAGTTTCTGGTTTCTCTCCTTGCAGCCGGGCTCCGTGGGTGCTGAGGCTGCTCTGGCCTCTGCCAGGGCTCTGCTGGGCTCAGCCCTGGGCACAGCTGGGCTGGCTCTGCCCTCACATTGCTCTGAGAGCTTTGCATCAGACGAGCCCGTTCCGAGCACAGCGCCTGAGCTTTCTGCTTTGGCAGGTGAGTGAGACTCTCCTGCAGGCCAAGAGATTGCAGCTGGGGACACACATGCAATTGGCAAGGACCCAAACTCTCCACAGTCCCATCTAAACGCCTGCATCTCCCCAGGATGTTTTGTCTGTCCCATTCTTCCTTCTTTATTGGCTGGAACCGTGCAATTGCTCTGTCTTCCTCCTCTAGAAGTGCCACGAGTGGGCCAAAGCTGGCGAGTGGGCCGTGTTCCTGAGGCAGTGCAGTCTGGAGCTGAGGGATGGAGAACTGCCCTTCTGCGCGTCCAAACCAGAGCAAAAAGCCGTAGGTGGGACTTCTTTGAGTCTTTAAGAAATCCCTGACAGTTTCAAGGGGAACGTGCAGCTCCTAACAGGGTGAGAAGGAAGGTCATCTTCTAAAGGATTTGGGATTTGACAGAGCTTTGATTCCCAGTCCTGCTTGGAGCCGGGAGGGCACAAAGCAATTTCCTCTTGCTTCGACTGCAATTGAAAATAACAGGGTTGGAAACAAAGCCCAAAAGCTTTTAAAAGGCTGCTGAGGTCAGTGAGATGGATCCATGCCATCGGCACATTTACAAAGGAAATAACGGAGTTCTCTTTTGCAAAAGATCATTTACCTCTTGATGCAAAGTTACAGAAGTTTTTTCACTCACACTTAGGTTTTATTTTTATCTTTTCCAATTTATCTCATTATTTTCCCTCTTTTTTTTCCTTTTCAGTAGAAAGCACGTCCTATCCCAGGAATGTCCTTTGCTCCTGTGTGGAGCAGCTCCCTTCCTGCTGGCTGAGCTGCTGAGGCAGAGTCTGGCAGCTCCTGGCCCTGCAGGGCTGAGGCTTTTCCTTGTTGCTGAGCACAGACTGATGGAGCAGCACTGCTGACCACGGGCACAACACAGAGGGACCAGGAGCAGCTGCCTTTGTCCACGTGAGGCTCCAAGGCCCAAACTCTGAGCAGCCAGGCCTGGAAGAGACTCGCAGGCTGCCTGTTGCCTCTGCTGCCCCACGTCTGCCTGGCCCAGCTTGGCTTGGGGCGCAGGGAGAACAAGGGGCAGCTCCCTCCCAGCCCCAGCCCAGGGAGCCCTCCAGCCCCGGGGCTTGGGGCACTGTCAGCACCTGCTGCTCCAGCCAGCGCTTCTGCTGGCCCTGACTGCAACAACCAAACTGGAGCTGATCCCGAGGGAGCAGCAGCAGGGCCTGGATCTGATCCCTGACTCAGGGCCAGGGCTGCACAAGTGACCCCACAGCAGCAGCAGCAGCAGCAGCAGCAGCAGCAGCAGCAGCAGCAGCAGCATGGAGCTGACTTTCAGCACAGCCCCTGGCCTTCTTCCCTCCCGTGTGCAGCGGTGTCACAGCAGCCTGAGGCACCTGGGAGCCCTCAGTGCCAGCAGGGACTTGAGATGGCAGCCCTGGGCTCCTGGAGGTTGTGCAAGGAGCAGAGCTGGGACTCCCTGTCCATGTGGAGCTTCCAGCTGGAAAGGCTGCTGTGGCCAGGCAGCTCCAAGGGCACAGAAAGGAGGGTCTGGACCACTGGATCTGTGCCTGTGCCACAGTCCTGGGCAGCAACCAGCGAGCCCTGGGGAACAGAAGGCACAGCAAGAGGGACAAAAGCAGGCAAGGTCAGAGACTGGGAAGAGCCAGACCCGGGAGCAGGAACAGCTGCTCCATTGCACTCTTGGAGAAAGCTCTTGGCTGCTCCAAAGCGCTGAAAGGCGTCAAGGGCAGAGAGGAGGCCACAGCAAACAATGCTCCTGTTTCCACGCCCTCCCCTCTCTGTGTCCCAGGAGGAATTGGATGGACTGTATTTGCCTCTCCGAGTCGTCTCGTTCAGCATGAGCAGCTCAGCACCAGGAGCTGAAGGAGCTGAGCAAGAGGGAACTTTTTGAGCAAAGTCATGCTGCTGAAATAGACCTAGCTGAATGCAGCGGGTAGAATCATGGAACCACAGAATCCTTTCTGTTGGAAAAGAGCTCTGAGCTCATCCAGTCCAGCGGTCACCCAGCAGTGTCAAGCCAAACCTCATCCCTGAAGTCCCAAGGCCTGGACAACAGCCCTGAGTGAGGCCTGAACAGCAGGCCCTGAGGCAAAGGTGACCTCTGGATGAACCTTCCAAGGAAAGGTTATCTTTGTACCTGCTCACTAATGAAACAGGCATGGTCATTAGCACTGTGATAGATGTATCCGCTCATTAGTGAAGCCAGTATTGACCTTTCTGTATTTAGAAGCCAGACAAGGCCATGAAATCTGACATCTGGCCTTGTTTGGGGCTGTATGGTCAAAGTCAGCTCCCTTGCTTCCTCCTTGAGCCCTGGCCAGGCTTTGGGAGGGACCCAAGAGGAGGATGAAACCAGGTGTTCCCAGCCTAGAAGTGCTGTCGGTTTGTTCATTCAGCACTGTCAGAGCTGGGCCCTCTCACAGCGGGGCTGGAGCCTCAGCTGTGCCTGGAGGCACCTGCAGCAATTCCCAGTGTCCAGGAGTGGCTCTGCAGCCCTTGGCTGTGACGGCTTCCCCCAGCTGATGTGTGCATCTGGGGAATGGTAAAGCCTGAGGGTAAATGGTGCTGGATCTTCCTGAATCACTGCAGGCAATATTTGGTGGTGATGGTTGGCTGCATTGCTGAGCTGCTCCTTTGGGGATTCTTTGCTGCTTTGAACTGCAGGAAATGACACTGATTCCTTCCGTTGGAGTCTGTGTCTTTGGTGCCCACTGGTGAAAGGAAACTGGCCCAGTCTGGCCCGATCCCAACAAAATGTCACCTGTTCAATGTCAATGTGAGCAATCAGTCCCATCAGAAATTCCCAGATGGGAAGCCCTTCCCTGGAGTTGGCTGGCTCTGGAGCGGGCTGAGGTCGGAGCACCGTGTGAGCAGTGGGGCAGTGGGTTCAAAGAAGCTGAACCCCTGGATGTCTTAAAATGCAAAATCCAAAACTTGCATATGAAAGAAGGAGAAGAACTTGTGGGTTTGGGCAGACCAAGATGAATTTCTTAACAGTACATTGGAAGCAGCAGCTTCAGAAGGAACAATTATTGTTGGAATGCTCAATGCTCCCACATGGAGCAACGGAAGAAGGTTTTAATCTTGAGCTCACATGCATTTGTGCAAGTGAACTATTCATGTAGTAAATAACTATATACATACTAATAGTATAAGACCCTAATATGAATATTTTATATACATTTATCTATTTTTAAAATACATGTCTCTATATATGTGTGTATATGTATATATATATATATATATACATGTCTATATCTTTCTGTTTATATTAATATCTATATTTCTATATAAAATAATAAGAATGGGAAATAGTGATGACATTACTACCGTAATTTGGTAGCTTTGGCTGCCAAATTTGGCAGCAAATTGGCAGCAAAATTGGCTTTGGCTTTGGCTGCTCAGGGATGTAACACTGAATACCCTACAGAACAGGATTGCTCAGGACCCTAATGGCAGTGGTAAACTTTGGGAGAGTGTATCCAATGAAAAAAGGAGGAAGGGATGGAATTGGCAATTCTTACAGGGTTTGCTGATACTGTGATGCAGACAGCTTTGTCTGGTACTGTGAAAAATACAGTGATTGAGACTGCAGGGTTTTTCATGTACCAGACTATCCTCAAGCTGCAGGATTGGTTGAACGGGTGAAGGGGTTGTTAAAAGAGCAGTTGAAAAAATGAGGAGATGGGAACCCGTCCCCATGGAGAAGCCATCTCCCAGATGTGCTCCATACCCTTAACAATGGCCCACTGGAGAAATGGAAACCCCCTGGCTGTGCACGGCTGCACCCAATTTGCAAATACAGCCATGGACAGTGAGACTTGGACTTGCTGGGCAATTGTTCTGGCTGCGATGGCCCTGGCAGGCCCTGGCACCTCAGAGGCTGCAGGGCTGGACCTTCATGCATTGGAAATAATTAGGATAAATGCAAAGCAAACGAGAGCTATCAATACTGAAACAGGAATTCAGATTCCTCCAGGACACTTGGGTTTGGTAACTGCTGGCTTGGAGCTTGGCCTTGCAAAGCGTTCATGTCGTGGCAGGAGGAATTGATGCAGAGTATCAAGGAGAAATGTCAGTCATTCAGTTGAACAATAGTGAACAAGATTGCATTGTTCAACCCCGTGAGCAGGTCTCACAATTATTGATCTTGCAATTTGGAGAATGATTGTGCAAAAGGAGATCCACCTCCAGTCCCCAGCGTTTGTGGAGATGAAGGGTTTGGATCCAGCAGTCCTAATAATGGAGCCAGAGTGTGGGTGCAGAGGCCAAAAGGCCCTCCCGAGGCAGCTGAAGGAACAGCTCCTAGGAAAGACAGCACTGAATCCTGAAACCTGGGCAGGAACAATGGGAATATGTGCCTGCAGCCAAGTGCTCTGTGTGAGAAGCAGTCGATATCACAGGATATTGTTTGACACATCCTGCCAGAGCAAATCTGCCAGTTTGCCCCAACGGCCCCTTTGGAAAATGCTCTGATCCACGGGGCTCCATGGGAAGGCTGCTGTGACACGGAGGCGCTTGCACACAAATTGCATCCAGGAGCCTGGGTGCCCCTCAGGGACTGGGACCCGGCCCCCTTGCAGCCACAGGGGAAAGGGCCCCACCAAGCCTTGTTAGGCACAGACAGCATGGTAAAGCTGAACAGCAAAGGGCCTTGGAGGCATTATTCTGGACTTAAAATGGTGCCGGCTCCATGGACAACAGAATGATTGTTCCGAACTCGAATGAGATTGAGAGAAAAGCATGAAGAACGGTGTGACTAAAGTACTAGTGATGTCTGTAAGTTGTACCTTGATAGTCAGCCGGAATCTTTGCGGCCACAAACACCTCTAGTGTTTCCCCAAGGGATTAGTCATCCCAATGTAATGATTACTTATGAACATTCAAAGATCAGGGTAGGCAAAGTACTCCGTGGCACTAATTGCTGTTCTCAGCTGCAGTTGGGAGGAATGGCGTTCCCTTGGAGGGCCCACCCTGTGGGGTGGCCAGAACTCTGTCCATGGGCTCTGACTCGTAACTGTCAGTGAAGGCACAGTTCAAGAGAACTGTGCTGTGGCACACAGGAATGCAATGATGGCTTTGACAGGATTCACCAAGATTTCCCTTCAGGAGAAAGCAAACCCTGTTCTAGTTACAGGGGCCATAGTGTGAGAGGATTTCTGTGCTTTAGCATCACTGCCAATGTCAGTAGAACTTGGGCTGCTGGAGCTGGTCGGTGTCAGTGTTCCACCCCTCTTGGCTGCAGGGCCACCATGTAGGGCCCTTCAGCAGCAGCAACCACAAGGAAGAGTTCGGGCCCAGAGAACATTTTTCCCGCCAAGGAGTGCCTGGGGTTTCAGAAAGCAAAAGGTTCTGGTTCATGCTGTGCCCCATGTGTGCTGCCCTGTGCTGTGGAGTTTACATGAAGAAGCTGAATGGATTAGTAGAAGAAGTAGCAAATGATACTGTTCAAATGTCCAACAGCACATGCTGTGAGCTGCAACAAACACAAACGGGGACTCCACAGAACCGCGTGGCCTTGGATTATCTGCTTGCGGGCCAAGGAGGAACCTGGGCTATCATGGGACAGGAGCGTTGCACTGCTACCAGTGATGGGTTTGAAGGCCAACAGTCAGGAATCCCCTTGACAGAAAGAGCAGTAGAAGAGTGGCAGCAAGAAGAAAATTCTTCTTGGTGCGATTGGCTTCATGGCTGCCAAACTGGAGGCTGCTGTGCAATGCATTTGTGGCAGGGTCTGTCATCGTTGCAGCGTGTGCCCTTGGTGTGCACTCTAACACTCCACGGTAGAGTTGTTGTGACACTTTGTGCTGGGAAGTGGAGGACTGGGACTTGTCTTAAAAGAGACAGTCTGGAGAAAAGAGAGGCATGCAACTCTTTCGGCGTGTTTTCAAAGGAACGTGAAGAGCTCTGAGTGATGAAATGAAACAGCACTTAATTCAAGCACAAGAGGAGATGCCTTTATGCCTAGTATGTAAATCTGAACTGTGTTATGGAAAGAATGGTTACGAAGGTTGTAGTTCGTTGTGGGACCAATCAAAGTAGCAAGGCCCGACCAGGCTGGGATCAAGGCCTGAACAGGGCCTGAGGCAAAGTTGGCCTCTAGATGAACCTTCCAACCAAACGTTATATTTGTATCCACTCATTGAGGAAGCATTGTTACCAAGTGTAATCTGTTCCTTGATAAAACATGGATTTATCTTTCTGTATTTAGAAACCAGACAAGGCCCCATCTGGCCCTGTTTGGGGGTGAAGGATCAAAGTCAATGCCCTTGGTTCCTCCTTGAGCCCTGGCCAGGCTTTGGGAGAAACCAGTCAGGAGCATGAAACCCGATGTTCCCGCACTGGCAGTGATGTCAGCTGGTTTGTTGAACAGTGTAAAAGCTGTGTCCTCTCACAGTGGGGTTGCTTGCCTGCAAAGGTAGAGGCACCTGCAGGAATTCCCAGTGTCTGGGAGTGGCTCTCCAGTCCTTGCCTTCCCCAGCTGATGTGTGCATCTGGGGCATGGTAAAGGCTGAGGGTAAGTGCTGATGGATCCTTCTTTAATCCCTGCAGGCAATCTTTGGTAGTAATGACTGGATGGATTGCTGAGCTTCTTTTGTAATTCTTTGCTAATGATGATGTGCTTTGCTGAGCTTCTCCTTTTGTAATTGTTTGTAGCTGTGCATGATGTAAATGACACAATCCCTGACACAACTCCTTGGTTTCTGTGTCTTTGGTACTGCCGCTGCCCACTGGTGAAACAGGGCCCCCTCTTGCCTACGAGTTCCCTGGAAGGGCAAAAGCCCTCACTGCAAAATTTCCCCCTTCCTCCTTGTCCCCCCCCCCCCCTTTATACCCTGAGCATGATGTCCTATGGCCTGGGGTATCCCCGGGGTCAGTTGGGGTCACCTGTCCTGGCTGTGTCCCCTGCCAACGTCCCGCGCAGCCCCAGCCCCTCCCCAGCGTGGCTGGACGAGGGCCAGGAGAGGCCTTGGCTCTGTTGGAGCTCAGCGAGAACAAAACCATCTCTGCGTGCTCAGCGCTGTGCTCAGCACCCGGCCCAGCAGGCTCTCAGTGCCAGTGTCTGTGCCGTCAGTCCCTGCCAGGGCTTTCCATGGCAATTGCCAGGACAGGTGAGCCAGGTGTCCCCCCCAGTGACGGCTGCCATGGAAACAGTGCCCAGCACTGCCCCTTTCTGTCTGGCTGCCCTGGCCTTTGGCCCTGGCCCTGGCGTTTGCTGCCGCTTCCGCGGTGCCTGAGCGGCCAGCGCGGCACAGGGCAGGTGGCCGTGGCACAAGCCCCAGCAAGGGATCCCCTCTGGCTCTGGGCAGTGACACCAGCCCTGAGCAATGGGCTCAGGCCAGCTTTCCATGGCCACCAACCACCACAACGGCTCCGGGCACTGGCTGCCATGCCACCAAACTAAGGAACGTGTCCCCGTGGCCGTTGCCATGGCACCTGGTGGCACCAATGAGCGTCGCTGCAATTGTAGCCGCAACAGCCCTGGCACCCCTTTGTCCTGAGGCTTGCCCTGGCAGCCGAGGACAGCAACAGCTCTGCATGCAAGTGGCCATGGAACCTGGCTGCAGAAATGGGTCCTTGGGGTGGTTTCCAAGGAAAATGGAACT
This sequence comes from Motacilla alba alba, assembly GCF_015832195.1. NCBI lineage: Eukaryota > Metazoa > Chordata > Aves > Passeriformes > Motacillidae > Motacilla > Motacilla alba. The sequence goes on from NW_024037374.1 coordinate 4,132,870, forward strand.
GATGGGGGTTGCCATGGCACCCCAAGCCAGCAGTGGGGCCACTGCAGTGACCACGGCAACAGTCCCTTGCAATGGCCCACTGCATGTTGGGATGATGATCCTCACTCACAGCTGGCCCAGGGCAGGTCTGGAGTGCTCTTGGTGGCAGCTTGGGCTTGGCACACACTTGAGGAGGATGTCTGCTTTCAACGGGGAAACTCAGGAGTTTTAGATTGCTTCCAAAATCAAAGAAGGAAAATTCCTCTTTGGCTGAGTGCAGCCAGTTCTCCAAGCAAAGCAGGTGCCCGCTGAGTGAGGAGAGACAGCATGGGGTTGGGGAATGTGGAGCAAGGCTGCCCACACTGCGTCAGACCTCAAGGCACAGCTTCTCTGAGCAGGCCAGACCTCCTTAGGAGAGGCCCTGGATCAATAGCACTCACTGCATGCTGCAATCACCTCTTGTCTAATAGGAACAGCAATAAAAGACACCCTTTAAAATAGGAATATATATATCCTAGAAGCTCTTTGAAATATTTCTCCGTAACTGTAAAAGGAAACCCTCCTAAAGAACTGCACTAGAGCAGAGGTGAATCAAGGCAGCGCCATGGTTTGGCAGGACTTGCTTGATCCTAATGAGCCTGACTGTGCATGTGGAGCTGAGCCCTTGAACCTGAGCGCCTGAGAGGAGATTGCACAAACCTTTCCAGGAGTCAAAGTCACAGGAAACACCCAAAGTGTCTCAAGGCATGAATGGGTCCCACTGAGGTCCCTCTCCAACACAGGCTCCCCATGGACTCCTTGCAGGAGAGAATTGGTGGCCAGGATGGCACAAAAACCTCTCAGGCACTCAGTGGGGAAAGGGAAATCCAAAGTACCTTCAACACCTTGAGTGTCTCCAAGCATTCATGAGCCCCACTGAGTGTCAGTCCAAAGCTCTCAAGGGACTCCTGAAAGCAAAGCCTTGGGACCATGATTGCACAAACCTCTCACAGAGTCTGGATCAAAAGGGAAACACCAAGTCCCTTGAAATGACTCAAGTGCCTTGAGGCATTCATGAGCCCCACTGAGTGTTGCTCCTAACAAAGCCTCTCCAGGGACTAATTAGAGCAGAGAATTGGAGGCCATGATTGCACAAACCTCTCCAACAAGACCCCAAGGCAAAAGCAAAAGCCAAAGTCCTTTGAAAACCCTGCAGTCCCTGGGAGCATCAAGGAGCCCCCAGGGCCATTGCTGACCAAGGCTTCCCAGGGACTCCTTCCAGCAGATCCTTGAGGCCACTGGCATGTGGGCCAGGGGGGGATGCAGAGGGCAGGACAAGGGCGTGACAGCGCCCAGCCTGGCTGGGGCTGTGCCAGGAGGCCCCAGTGGCTCAGGACAAGGTGTCTCCTCCCAGCCCTTGGTGGCACAGAGCCTGCTGTGCCCCAGGGCGCCAAGACTTGGCTTCTCTTTGTCCCCAGCTGTCATCAGTGCCTCCAGTTCTCTGCTCTGCCTGGGGCCTGGGGACACTTTCTCTGGTGTGTGGGAGCCATTCAAAGGGAGTGAAACTTTGTGGTTGCATTCTGACTGGCAGCTCTTGAGAGCTTTCTTCAGCTCCCTCTCAGCGACTGATGTTCAGGGCCTCAGCACAAAGCCCCAAGAGGGTAATAAAGTCCCTGAGCTGTGTCTGTGCTGCTGAGCTGGGCCCGGCTCCTGGCACAGAGGCAGCTGCTGGCAAGGGCAGCGCTGCAGGGAGAAAGCTCTGCCCAGGAGCAGCTCCTGTGCACAGCCCAGCAGGGCTGGGGCACTGCCTGCAGCCAGCCCGGGCACAGCACACAGGCACAGAGAGCTTCAATCCGTCAGGCCTGGGAAGGTGCTGAGAAGGGACTGGGCCACAATCCCTGCCAGCCCTTGACACAGGAACCTCTGGCTGCAGGACACTGCAGCTGCAGCTCCTGGAGCCATCTCCTAAAGCTGCAACATCCCAGGGCCTGCAGACCCTCTACAGAGTACATCTCTGCGCATTTCTGGCGCAGGGGAGGTGCAATGCTCACGAAGCTCTGACACGCTGAGGGCTTCGGATCAGTCACAGAAGATTTCCAAGACAAGGATTTTGAGAAAAATGAGGCCCTTTCCTAAGACTTTGTGTTCAGATTCCTACTATTGCAGAGTGGCAGGGAGGGGGGATAAATATTAAAGGGTGAGTATGAATTATTAGCAATGAATTTGGACAAGGGCCTGAGACAACCAAACTGTCCCTTTTAGTGACCTGTAGGTGCACAGGAGGTGCCGAATGTGCCTTCAGCCACTCTGCCCACGGACAGCACCAGCATCACCTTTGCTGGAGCCATCAGGCTCAGTCGGAGCTGGCCTTTCTCCAAGCTGCAAAGAGAACCTGCCCCCAGCCAGTGCCCTGCACACAGGCAGGCTTCTGTCAGGCCAAGGAGAGTGCCCAGAGATTTGGGGTCTGTGAGTGCCGGCACAGAGAGGTCATGCACAGGCAAACACCTGCAAGAGGAAAATCTCCAGGAAGCAGAGGTAAGATCAGGGAAGGAGAGAAAAGCAAAACCAGAAATCCTGCGGCAGGGAGAGTGGAGAGATGTCCCCAGGATCCCCTCCAGTGCAGCCCCTCCCTCTGAACAAGCCCCCTCCCTCCTGTCCCCTCAGCCAAGCCTCTGCCCTCAGGGCCGGGGCTCCAAGGCGTGAAGCCCCTCCTGTGCAGGCAGAGCTGCAGCAGAGCCGTGGGGCAGCTCTGCAGCCCCGGGCCCAGTTCCCTCTGCAGGGCACAGCTAATTCCAGTCTCAATTCACTAGAGTGGATCTTTTTAGAAGCAGGGATCTTTTTAGATTTGCACCAATCGGGCTGCTTGAGCGCTGCAAACCCTGAACTGGGGGCGCTTTCCAATGAACTGGTACAAGTTGCACACCGTGCCCCCGCCCCGGGCCGCGGGGACTCAGCTGGAAACCGCTCAGCTGTGAGCTGTGATTTCAGCATGCATTTCCCCCCCAGCAGTGAAGGAGACAGCTTTCAAGGCTTCTAAATGAAGTGTGCCCTCACAGAAACTCTCCTGAGCTGTGCCGCCCCCAGCCCATGCATCTCTCTGGGCAGAGCCATGCTGCTCCTGCTCGAGCCCTGGCTGCTGCCTGCTGCCTCTGTCCGCCGCCCTGCCCGCTCCCCCGCGGGCACAGCCAAATCCAAAGCCCCCCCACCAGCTGGAACCGGAGGCTGGGCAGCTAAAAGCGGCAAAAACCCCGGGAGAGGCTTGGCGGAGGAATCTCTGGGAAAAGAGGCCTCAGAACTGCAAAGCAAACTGCCCGCCTGAGCCCGAGCTGAGGGGGGACTTGCCGGCCAGGGGAAACAGTGGCAGGGGGGACCCCCGCAGCCCCTGGGCCAGGCAGAGCGGATCCAGAGCCCCCCTCGGCAGTCCCCGCCTGCACAACTTCAGAACAAGATCCGGCCGCATCACCGGCAGCAGAAAAGGAGCAGGGCACAGAAACAGCAGCCCCTGTTTTGCAAAGCTTCCCCAAACTCTCATCTCCCAGACACGTTCGACTTCCAACCTCCCCAGAACACCACCGCTGACCCCCCGACTTCTCGGAACACAGCGAAAATCCAGAAGGCTTTCCCAGAAACTCCGGGGCTGGATGATTTCGCGGGGCGGTGGGAGGACGGCCTCTCGCAGCACCAGTGATGCAGGGAATCCCGGAAGAAACCCAGGACACCACCGGAGAGGGAAACTGATTGGATTCCCTCTGTTTGGGAATCGGGGCGTTGTTTACACTGCCTGGGGACACCTCAGATATGCCAGGAGAAGGGAAGGAACCCCGAACAAAACCCAAGATCCCCTCAGAGGAGGACGAAGGCCCAGCACCACGCAGAATTCAAGTCCCAGAACTAGGTATTCTGTTCTGGTGTTCCAGAAAGTCTCTGCTACCATCATTCTGTTTAAAGCCCTGGAGACAGACATTACTTTGAGCAAAGTCTCTTCCTTTTCAAGGCAGACTTGACTGGAAATTTCCCAGTTGACCTGGTCCCAGAAATCAAAGGGAAAAGCAGACTTCAAGGCTATAGGTTGAGAATTTGCTTTTACCCAGATAAAGAAGGCTTTTAGTTCATGTTTGGAGATGTCTGAAGGTCCTGTCTCAAGCCGGCAAAAGACGTCCCATTCTGCTTTAGAGAAATGCTTTCCCATCTCATTGTCCAGGAGCCCCTAAAGTTACTTACAGTAATATCAGCTACAGACCACCAAGGGCATGATCCATTGCTCCCTTGAACAGCCTGGGCCTCCGGCAATAGCACTGCCCACAGCCTTCTGTGACATTGTTGATATTCCTCTAATCTAGAAGGCCTCACACACAGCACCATTTATTGCCGCCTGGGGCTCCATGTACAAATCCCAAACGGGACGGGACTGCTGAGGAAGGCGTCGCAAGCTGTTTATTTTCCAGCATCAGTCTCATGAGACGGTTACGACAACGGGAAGATGCCAGCAGCTCACGTCCTCCGCAGCAGCCAAAGAACTCCATGTTACAACTCACTTCAAAGTTTTTTGGCCAATGACACAAAGCAGAAGCATAATGACAGTAGTTCTACCCAACCACGAGAAGCACACGTACCTCTGGTTAAAACAACGCTTGCTTCTTTCCAATACAATAACTGCTTGTAAGCATTAAGATACAGAGCACAAAGCTCCGTCATCAAGCTCACAACTTCCTACTATCTGGCTAGCTTTTCTTTCCTGGAGTTGCGGGAGTTATTCTGGCCAAGCGTTAATACACAGAGCATGGTTCTATTTGTCCTTCCATTCTACATCTCATCTAACTTTTCTGCGGACAAATCTTACGGCTGCTGCTCAGCTCTAACCGCAGTTCTGCTGTTGCTGAGGCCTGCCTGTTGCAGCTTTGCCAAAAGCCTCTGATTTTAAGGAATCCCACACCTGGAAGAGTCCAAGGCCCGGTGGGATGGGATGGGATGGGATGGGATGGGATGGGATGGGATGGGATGGGATGGGATGGAGCAGGGAGTGGTGGGGTGGGGCAAAGGTGTGGAGGGCTGAGGTGAAGTGGCAGGGATTTTGGGAGGGTGGGGATACCTTGTGGAGGGATGAAGGGAGGAAGGAAGGAAGGGAGGGAGGGAGGGAGGGAGGGAGGGGCGGAAGGAAGAGGCGGAAGGAAGTTTCACGATCCACCCTCACGGACAGGATTTTGATGGTTCGTTATCTGATCGCAGGGTACAAAATACCAACACAGCAAGGGGGTTTGCAGTAACAATCAAAATCAGTGTACTTTATTGAATAATCACAGCAAAATGCATTGGAGGGAATTGGGGAAAAGAGAGAGAGAAAGAGAGAGAAAGAAACAAACCCTGCAGGAAAGGAAAGGAAAGGGAAAGAGAGAGGGAATAGGTATATCTACCAACGTAGAGGCGATGTAATTCTGTGGAGAGTTTTGTGGACAGTTGGCTAGCTGAAAGAGGCCATTTAGATGCAATACCCTTGGTCAAGCAAGGAGATAGGTAAAGGAGCCAGAAGTCAGTGTCCATATAAGGCAAGGACACTGTGCCCTTGCTGCAACAGTAGAAAAGGGAGGATAGATAGTCAGCAGAAATCAGCTAGAAATATGAAGAAAAGCAGAAAAGTCGTAACAGTATCACTATAAGAATGCAGAAGTAGGTGTAGTCGATTGATAAGTAACTAACCAATAATGAGCTCGCCTTTTGCAATATGTATTAGCCTTATTAATACCAATATAAATATGCGTGTCTATCAATAAAGTTTGAGGCTTGTTGTTCATCATCGGATGTGCAAGTCTTCCTTTATCCGTCAAATGGTGACCCGAGCGACGTGATGGAAAACGCCTGCCACGGACGGATGAAGTAGGGTTGGGTTCCTATCGCAGGGGGAACGGTACAAACAGACCGGCCACTGGTTTGCGGTCTGCGGTCCCCAGGAGCTGTACAGACAGTCCTGGCCATACGTGCTGCCGGAGCCTGGGAAACCTGCAACAGCGCTGACGAAAAAAGGTATGGAGAGGCAAGCAGCATATGATTTATTCACTGCCTTTTTACAGAGAAGGCAAGTAAAAGAAATAGATTTGCATAAGGAATTGCCAGAATTGTTAGCTTATGGATATGAAAAGGGGTTTTTTCAGAATCCACATACAGTGCATGAGCTATCAGAATGGCGTAAATTTGGGGATAAGTTGTGGGAGGCTACGTTGGAGGATGATAAAACAGCGAAAAAGTTTGGGAAGTTATGGAAGGTTGTGCATAATGAGCTTTTACAGTATCAGGTAGAAAA
>NW_024037374.1:4140122-4199385 GCF_015832195.1 Motacilla alba alba
CAAAGCCAAATTTGCTGCCAATTTGCTGCCAAATTTGGCAGCCAAAGCTACCAAATTACAGTAGTAATGTCATCACTATTTCCCATTATTATTATTTTGTATAGAAATATAGATATTAATATAAAGTTATAGACATGGATATATATATATATGTATATACATATACACACATATATAGAGACATGTATATTAAAAATAGAAAAATGTATATAATATATTCATATTAGTGTCTCATACTATTAGTATGTATATAGTTATTTACTACATGAATGGATCACTTGCACAAATGCATGTGAGCTCAAGATTAAAACCTTCTTCCGTTGCTCCATGTGGGAGCATTGAGCATTCCAACAATAATTGTTCCTTCTGAAGCTGCTGCTTCCAATGTACTGTTAAGAAATTCATCTTGGTCTGCCCAAACCCACAAGTTCTTCTCCTTCTTTCATATGCAAGTTTTGGATTTTGCATTTTAAGACATCCAGGGGTTCAGCTTCTTTGAACCCACTGCCCCACTGCTCACACGGTGCTCCGACCTCAGCCCGCTCCAGAGCCAGCCAACTCCAGGGAAGGGCTTCCATCTGGAATTTCTGATGGGACTGATTGCTCACATTGACATTGAACAGGTGACATTTTGTAGGGATCGGGCCAGACTGGGCCAGTTTGCTTTCACCAGTGGTCACCAAAGACACAGACTCCAACGGAAGGAATCAGTGTCATTTCCTGCAGTTCAAAGCAGCAAAGAATCCCCAAAGGAGCAGCTCAGCAATGCAGCCAACCATCACCACCAAATATTGCCTGCAGTGATTCAGGAAGATCCAGCACCATTTACCCTCAGGCTTTACCATTCCCCAGATGCACACATCAGCTGGGGGAAGCCGTCACAGCCAAGGGCTGCAGAGCCACTCCTGGACACTGGGAATTGCTGCAGGTGCCTCCAGGCACAGCTGAGGCTCCAGCCCCGCTGTGAGAGGGCCCAGCTCTGACAGTGCTGAATGAACAAACCGACAGCACTTCTAGGCTGGGAACACCTGGTTTCATCCTCCTCTTGGGTCCCTCCCAAAGCCTGGCCAGGGCTCAAGGAGGAAGCAAGGGAGCTGACTTTGACCATACAGCCCCAAACAAGGCCAGATGGCAGATTTCATGGCCTTGTCTGGCTTCTAAATACAGAAAGGTCAATACTGGCTTCACTAATGAGCGGATACATCTATCACAGTGCTAATGACCATGCCTGTTTCATTAGTGAGCAGGTACAAAGATAACCTTTGCTTGGAAGGTTCATCCAGAGGTCACCTTTGCCTCAGGGCCTGCTGTTCAGGCCTCACTCAGGGCTGTTGTCCAGGCCTTGGGACTGCAGGGATGAGGTTTGGCTTGACACTGCTGGGTGACCGCTGGACTGGATGAGCTCAGAGCTCTTTTCCAACAGAAAGGATTCTGTGGTTCCATGATTCTACCCGCTGCATTCAGCTAGGTCTATTTCAGCAGCATGACTTTGCTCAAAAAGTTCCCTCTTGCTCAGCTCCTTCAGCTCCTGGTGCTGAGCTGCTCATGCTGAACGAGACGACTCGGAGAGGCAAATACAGTCCATTCAATTCCTCCTGGGACACGGAGAGGGGAAGGCGTGGAAACAGGAGCATTGTTTGCTGTGGCCTCCTCTCTGCCCTTGATGCCTTTCAGCGCTTTGGAGCAGCCAAGAGCTTTCTCCAAGAGTGCAATGGAGCAGCTGTTCCTGCTCCCGGGTCTGGCTCTTCCCAGTCTCTGACCTTGCCTGCTTTTGTCCCTCTTGCTGTGCCTTCTGTTCCCCAGGGCTCGCTGGTTGCTGCCCAGGACTGTGGCACAGGCACAGATCCAGTGGTCCAGACCCTCCTTTCTGTGCCCTTGGAGCTGCCTGGCCACAGCAGCCTTTCCAGCTGGAAGCTCCACATGGACAGGGAGTCCCCAGCTCTGCTCCTTGCACAACCTCCAGGAGCCCAGGGCTGCCATCTCAAGTCCCTGCTGGCACTGAGGGCTCCCAGGTGCCTCAGGCTGCTGTGACACCGCTGCACACGGGAGGGAAGAAGGCCAGGGGCTGTGCTGAAAGTCAGCTCCATCTGCTGCTGCTGCTGCTGCTGCTGCTGCTGCTGCTGCTGCTGCTGCTGCTGCTGCTGCTGCTGCTGCTGCTGCTGTGGGGTCACTTGTGCAGCCCTGGCCCTGAGTCAGGGATCAGATCCAGGCCCTGCTGCTGCTCCCTCGGGATCAGCCCCAATTTGGTTGTTGCAGTCAGGGCCAGCAGAAGCGGTGGCTGGAGCAGCAGGTGCTGACAGTGCCCCAAGCCCCGGGGCTGGAGGGCTCCCTGGGCTGGGGCTGGCAGGGAGCTGCCCCTTGTTCTCCCTGCGCCCCAAGCCAAGCTGGGCCAGGCAGACGTGGGGCAGCAGAGGCAACAGGCAGCCTGCGAGTCTCTTCCAGGCCTGGCTGCTCAGAGTTTGGGCCTTGGAGCCTCACGTGGACAAAGGCAGCTGCTCCTGGTCCCTCTGTGTTGTGCCCGTGGTCAGCAGTGCTGCTCCATCAGTCTGTGCTCAGCAACGAGGAAAAGCCTCAGCCCTGCAGGGCCAGGAGCTGCCAGGCTCTGCCTCAGCAGCTCAGCCAGCAGGAAGGGAGCTGCTCCACACAGGAGCAAAGGACATTCCTGGGATAGGACGTGCTTTCTACTGAAAAGGAAAAAAAAGAGGGAAAATAATGAGATAAATTGGAAAAGATAAAAATAAAACCTAAGTGTGAGTGAAAAAACTTCTGTAACTTTGCATCAAGAGGTAAATGATCTTTTGAAAAAGAGAACTCCGTTATTTCCTTTGTAAATGTGCCGATGGCATGGATCCATCTCACTGACCTCAGCAGCCTTTTAAAAGATTTTGGGCTTTGTTTCCAACCCTGTTATTTTCAATTGCAGTCGAAGCAAGAGGAAATTGCTTTGTGCCCTCCCGGCTCCAAGCAGGACTGGGAATCAAAACTCTGTCAAATCCCAAATCCTTTAGAAGATGACCTTCCTTCTCACCCTGTTAGGAGCTGCACATTCCCCTTGAAACTGTCAGGGATTTCTTAAAGACTCAAAGAAGTCCCACCTACGGCTTTTTGCTCTGGTTTGGACGCGCAGAAGGGCAGTTCTCCATCCCTCAGCTCCAGACTGCACTGCCTCAGGAACACGGCCCACTCGCCAGCTTTGGCCCACTCGTGGCACTTCTAGAGGAGGAAGACAGAGCAATTGCACGGTTCCAGCCAATACAGAAGGAAGAATGGGACAGACAAAACATCCTGGGGAGATGCCAGCGTTTAGATGGGACTGTGGAGAGTTTGGTTCCTTGCCAATTGCATGTGTGTCCCCAGCTGCAATCTCTTGGCCTGCAGGAGAGTCTCACTCACCTGCCAAAGCAGAAAGCTCAGGCGCTGTGCTCGGAACGGGCTCGTCTGATGCAAAGCTCTCAGAGCAATGTGAGGGCAGAGCCAGCCCAGCTGTGCCCAGGGCTGAGCCCAGCAGAGCCCTGGCAGAGGCCAGAGCAGCCTCAGCACCCATGGAGCCCGGCTGCAAGGAGAGAAAGCAGAAACTGCCCGTCAGCCGAGGGCTCCTGTGCCCTCGTCCCAACGCCTGCGGTGCCCAGCCCACGCTGGCCGTGCCCAGAGCTGTGCCCAGAGCTGCCCATCACTGCTGCCTTTGGGAGCAGAGCAGGAGGGCAGGACATGTGCCCAGCCTGCAGCCGGCCACGGCACATCCAGCCCCTCAGCAGCTGCCCAGAGCCAGATGCCCCTGTGCTCGCTGCCATCTCCCAAAAGCTCTGATCCCACCCGGCCAAGCAGACAGGGACCCACCTCACGCCATCCAGGGCTGCAAGAAAAGCTGCTCCCAAACCATGTGCTCAGCCTTCTCCAAGGGCACCAGCCATCCACACCACAGCTGCTCCCAAGCACTTCCTGATCCACACTGGACCACCTAGAACGCTTCCTCTAGAAAAACAAAACACAAATGATCGAAAAGAGACTACAGACAAAAAGGGGAACAAGAATAAAGGGAAAAACTCTTATCTCTGTCAGGGGCTTGAGGAAGGCCCAAGCCCTACATGCTAGGGAAAAACCCAGCCATGGGTGTGAGGGAAGCCCACACTTTCTCTCTTCCCCCCTGCACTGCCCCCCAAAACAAGGCTGATCTCAAAGCAAACAAGGGCTGTGGAGCAGCCCAAGGCCTTCCTTGCCTGCAAAGCAAAGCAGCTGCGCACAGGTTCTGGAGTCCCACCTCTGCTCCCACCATGGGGGCTTGTTTGTGTCGGCCTGGCTGCCCCAGCCCCAGCCCCAGCCCAGGCCACGGTGGGTGCTGGGGGCTGTTGGCAGGGCCAGGAGCCAACTCCCATTGCGTAAGCAGCCCAGCCCATCCGCCCAGCCCTGCCAAAAAGCAGCTGGGCAGCCGACTGAAGACTTAGTTGCATCTGCCCCAGCAAAGGGGGAACCTTTGCTTCCCAGCCAGCCTGGGCAATGCCCAAATCTGGGAGCATTTCCCTAGGGGTGGACTCATCTGAAAATTCCCTGTGGAGTTTGGCTTTGAAGAAGGTGCCACAATCAAAGTCCATCACCTTCAGCTGCTGGGGGCCAGGTTGAGGAAGAGTTTGTCATCCTTGAGGCCATCCTTGAGGTCATCCTCGCTGTCTCCAGCAGCAGCAGCAGCAGCAGCAGCAGCAGCAGCAGCAGCAGCAGCATCCCCACGTGGTACAGCTTCTCCAGGGGCTCCTTCTCCTTCCCTGGGCTGAGAGCAGGCTGTCAGGGCTCTGCCCTGGGCCCCAGCTGTCAGGGAACCAGGACAAGCAGAACCAGCTTGGATGGCGGCCACCAGTGCTGGGCAGAGCAGCTCAGCTGCAGCACAAGGGCTGCGTGTTGCCATGCCATGACCCCGGTGCAGCGACACAGGCAGCACAAAAAGGTCTGGGTTCCTTTGCTTCTGATGGCCAAGGCATGTGTGCAGCTGGAACTTACCAGGGCCCTGGATCCAAGTGTGCCTGTGGCTCTCTCCCTTCTTCTACGGCGGAGGAATACCCTGCACCCAAGGATCACAGAACAGGTCTTCTAATGAGGGCCTGTCCAAGAAGTGCATGCATAAACACCGCCTGATCAGATCTTGGCACGCTGGCGAGAGAAACCACAAACTGCCGGTCAGCTAGAGCAGGCTCCTGTCTGCTTTGCCCCACTATTCCCATGCCCAGGCCATTCTGGATGCGCTCAGAGCTGGGCCTAAACTTTCCCATCAGCTCTTGGCTTTGGAGGAGAGCAGGACATGGGCCACCTCCTCAGCAGCTGCCAGAGCGCGATGCCCAGGAGCCCGCTGCTGCCTCCCAGCACGGGTATTCCCCCCGTGCGCAGAGAAGAGGATCCACCTTGAGAGAGCCGTGGTGGCAGCGAGAGCTGGCCCCAGCTGATGTTCCGGCCCCTCCTGAAAGGGTGCTTCCCGCAGACCATCTGGTGCAGCAGGATGCCCAGCGTCCAGATCGTTGCTGCCTCGCCGTGGTACCGGCCCAGGCGGGTCCATTCCGGGGGACTGTAGGACAGTGTTCCTATGGAATACAGATGGAGTTCAGCAGGGCGATGCTGCTGCTCCCAGAGCCTGGCCCCAGCACCCCTGGCCGTGCGGGGGCTGCATCAGTGGCACACAGGGTGACCACTGCCCTCTCGCCAGCACCTGGGACTCCAAGTGTACAAACTTAGGGTTGCAAAAGAAGCCAACCGGGTGTCGGAAGAGGGCAGTGGAAGCCCTGGCTAGGCCTGACCATGACATGCAAAGGAAAAACCCACTCAGTACTGGGGAAAAAACATGCCCTTATCCTCCCTGCCTGCATTGCATTGCCCCAAAAGTATTATGAAGCCAGGCAAACAGGGCGAGTGCAGCAGTGGGAGCCCTTCCTCTCGCCCGCACTCCAAACGGGCTGGTGCATTGGTGCTGGCTGCGCCTCTCTGCTACCCCCACCCACGGGGGTTTTTGTCAGCCTGGCTGCCCCAGCCCAAGTCCAGGGCAGAGTGGCTGGCAAAGGCTGCCAGCAGGGCTGGAAGATGCCTCCCCACCCAGCCCGGCTCAAAAGCAAGCCAGCTGGAGGCTCAGTCCCCTGCCTGGCAGCAAAAGGGAGAATGCCCGCTGCCACAGCCAGCTTGGGCTGTGACATGTTGGGCCATGAGATGCCAGGAGCGGGAGCACAGCCCTGTGTAGGCTCACCTGCAAAGTAAGTGTAGGCTGTGTCTTGCAGGTAGGTGCCACAGCCAAAGTCGATCAATTTGGCCTGCCCGCTGGCCAGGTCAACCAGGATGTTCTCTGGCTTGATGTCGCGGTGCAGGACCCCGCAGCTGGTGCAGTGCCGCACGGCCTCCAGCACCTGGCGGAACAGCTCCCGCGCCACCTCCTCGCACAGGAACCCCCGTGCCCGAATGAAACGCAGGAGGTCCTGAGAGCGCTCTGGCCGCTCCAGCACCATCACGATGTTGTTGGGGAGCTCGAGCCACTCCAGCAGCTGCACGACACCAGGGAAGCCGGTGGACACCTTGGCCAGCAGCACGATCTCCAGGGGTGCGCTGGTGCCGTCGGGCTGCGGGAGGAGCACGATGCCGTCAGCGGGGGCCGATGCCGTGCCAGGCCTGGGGAAGCCCTCAGCCAGGCCGGGATGCTCTGCGCCCTGCGCTGGGCCCACGCCCGCTCCCCCTCCAGGCGTCCTGGCGCCTTCCACCCTGCCGGCCGCCGCCTCATCCCCGCCCGGCACGGCCCGGCTTCTGCCGCTGGCCCCGCTCACTCACCAGCTCGTCCCAGTGCCGGATGCGGTTCCGCGGCACCCTTTTGATGGCCACCTGCAAGCCAAGGGCAGCAGCGGGCTCAGCTCGCCGCCCGCCCTGCCGAGACCCAGCCTCCTCCTCCTCCTCCTGCTGCGCCTCGTCCTCCCCCTCCGCGCCCTCCTCCTGCGCCCGCCGCCGGCCCCGCCGCTCACCGGGGCGCCGTCCGAGAGCCGCGTGGCCGAGAAGACGCTGCCGAAGCCGCCGCGCCCCAGCAGCGAACCCACCCGGTAGCGCTGCAGCAGAGCCTCCTGCGCCTTCCCTGCGGGCGGGACGCGGCTGTCAGCGCTCGGCCCGGGGCCAGCAACGGCCCCCGAGCGCCCCTCAACCGCCCCGGGCCGGCCATCCCCAGACGTTCGCTCTTTGGAACGGGACACGGGAGGCTCGGGGCCGGCGGCCGCGCTGCCGAGCGGCGCAGCTCGGGCCGGGGAAGCCGCAGCCGAGGCGGAGGGAGCGGCCACGCCGCGTGTGTCCTCCGCGGGCTCCGGGAGGGGCCGGGGCCGGGGCCAGGCTCGGGTCAGGCGGAGCCAAAGGGCGGCGATGCCGCCCCAGCCCCAGGCGCTGATGCCCGCCCAGCAGCGCCACCGCCAGTACGGCCAGAGCCGGGCGGAGGCGAGACCGCGGCGGGACGGCTGGGGCCGGGGACGGGGCAGCCCCGCCCGGGGCCGGGGGCGGGCCGGGGGCATGGCCCGGCCCGGCTGGGGGAGAGGGAGGCGGGGAGAGGAGAGGGACGCCGGGAAACGGACCCCGCGAGAAGGGTGCCCGGCAGCGGGAAAGGGAGGAGAGAGAGAATGAGAAAGAAAAAGAGAAATAAGAAGATTGCGTTAGCCAATCTGCTTCTGCCGCCGCTGCTGCCGCCGCTGCTGCCGCCGCTGCTGCCGCCGCTGCCGCTGCAACTGAAGCACCGGGGCCGTTTGTCCCCGTGTCCGTTCCCCGCTCGCCCCACGAGCCCCACGGCCGAGCCCCGCGCGCCCGGGGACAGCCCCTTAGTCTGTCCAAACACGGCAACTTTGCAGCGTTGAGCCCAGATGCAGAGTCCTGACTCCTGCCCACTGGCAGAGCAATCCCCTCGGTGGCTGCTGTGCCTTGTCCTTGCTGAGGGACAAACACTGTCAGGGCACATTCCTTGCTGGAGGATTCCGACCTGAGCCAAGCACTGCACTTCCATCTCCAGTGTTGCTTTGCAGAACAAACAGGGGGAGGAAAACTGTGTAGCTCATGGTATTTGAGAGTGTCTAAAACTGCCAAGTCACCGATCTGAGAGGTGAGGTGCATTTGGAATGAATGGGATGGAGAAGTAGTGCAACATGGCAAGGGGAGCCTAGAAATCAATGGAGGAAACCATCTTGGATGTTTCTTTCATTCTCATTTCACTTCTGGAAAGCTGTTTCCAGGAATCTTCTCCTGTCAGCTCTTCTCAGAAACCTCTCCTGGAGAACAAGGTGGAGCTGCTGTCCCAAGATTTGCCAGCAGTTGCAGCTTCCCTTGGCTTTGCACACTGCACGGTGTGTGCAGCAGGACTTTTGCAGCAAAGCAGGACAAACGTTTGGAGCACTTGACATGCCCTCTCTTTTCCTGGTGGGCTGGGGAGTTGTGCCACTGCTGAAGTTTTCATTGTGCCTGCTTGTGCTGGTTTTGGGCAAAGTTTGGGAGGAACCCTCCAAAAGGGGTCTGTCTAGAAAGCAAGTTCAAGCAGCCCCTCCCCCTACTAGTTCAGGAGAAGACTTCCCTCGAGAAAAGTGGAAGCAACCTGTTTATTTCACAAGAAAAGTATTGACAAGCCTGAAAAATGAATAATATTAAATGAAACGTCTCACAGCTCTGAAGAGATGGCAAATTCAGCAAGTCCATTTTGTGGCTTGTAGTTGGCTCACTCGGTCTCTTCCAAGTCCCTCTGGCGCTGGAATGCGGCGTCCCAGACCTCGATGGGCCACAGGTGAGAGCTGCCGGTGTTTTTCTGGGTTTTCAGTCCAGAGCATGTTGAAACAGTTCCAAGAAAAGCAAAGTCACAGTCTGAGGAACTTCTCTGCCTAAGCTAGCTAAAAACCAAGTTGCTAGACCTGGGCTGTGAAGGCACCGGGAAATTTCCAAATCTGGGCACTTGCGGTCCCTGCAAACACCAGGTCTGGATGGTGCTGGAGGCAGAACCTGGAGATTTCCAGCTTTTGGCTTTCAGTGCCAGTCATTTGCCGGCACTGGGCTTGGGCTGTGCCGGCACCAGGAAGTTTTCAGATCTGGGCGCTGGTGCTGCCAGCAAACAGCAGATCTTGGTCGTGTCGTTGCCAGCGACAGAAATCTGCCAGACTTGGGCTCTGGCAGAACTGGGAAGTTTCCGAATCTGGGCACTGGCAGTGCTGGGAAACTCTGGGTCTGGGTGGTGACAGAGGTGGCAAAGGAAAATTGCCAGATTGTGGCATTTTTGCCAGAAAATTGCTGCACTTGGGCTGCATGGCTATCGGGAAATTTCTGTATCTGGGCACGGGCAGTTCCGGGAAACACCAGATCTGGGCCGTGACAGTCCTGGCACCAGGAAGTTGCTGGGTTTTGTCTTGCTTTGACAGAAAATTGCTGCACTTGGGCTGCACCACAGCCAGGAAATGTCCGGATCTGGGCACAGGCAGCGGCAGCAAACACCAGATCTGCGCGGTGCTGGTGCCAGTAAGAGGACGCTGCCCTTTGGCTTTGGCTTTGCTTGCCAGAAAATATCTGCATTTGGGTTGTGCCAGCACTGGGAAGTTGCCAAATGTGGGCACGGGTGGTGCCAGCTAACAGCAGATCAGGGCAGTGGCGGTGCTGGCACCAGGAAATTGCTGGGTTTTGGCTTTCTGTGCCAGAAAATTGCTGGGCTTGGGCTGTGGCGGCAGTGGGAAGTTTCCATATCTGGGCGCTGGCGCAGCAAACAGCAGATCTGGGTAGTGCTGGTGCCAGCACCGTGAAGCTGCCGGGTTTTGGCTTTCTTTGCCAGCAAATGGCTGGACTGGGGCTCTGCCAGCACCGGGAAATTTTCCGATCTGGGCAATGGCAGTCCAGGTCTGGGCAGTGACAGAGCTGGCAACGGAAAATGGCCAGATTTGTCTTTCTTTGCCTGAAAAGTGCTGCACTTGGGCTGTGTTGGAACAAGGAAATTTCCAGATCTGGGCACTGGTGGTGGCAGCAAACACCAGATCTGGGCGGTGCCAGACCCAGAAATGTTGGAAATGAATTTGTAGAGAATTTTTAAGGTTTGATAGAAGCCTTATATAGTACGTATGCAAGGACGTTTCCAAGAAGGTTTATATAGTAGGTGCAAGTACCAGGAAGTTGCTGGGTTTGGGATTTCTGTGCCAGCAAATTGCTGCACTTGGTCTGTGCCAGAATAGAGAAATATCCAGATCTGGGAACTGGAAGTGCCAGCAAACACCACATTTCCAGAAGGACTAGATCTGAATCCCTCCCTCCCTCCCTCCCTCGTTTCCTTCCTTCCTTCCTTCCAGACTCTGTCCAAAATTTCTCTCATCTGCCTCACGATCATCGTGAAAAAGGCAGAAACCGGGACCAGCGAAAGAGGATCCTCTTTTGACATGCTGGTTTGGTGGGAGCGTGCCAGGGTGCTCAGGCCTGGAGCAGGGCTTCTGGCCTGCTGAGCCATTGTTTGCAGGTGTGTTTGCTGTATTGGAACACTGGACCTAGTGAAAGGAGAAGGGGCACCTTGACCTTTCTTGGCCTGTATCTGCTCTGCGACAATGGCCTGGAGTTTTCCACCCCCAAGCCTGGCTGGACTCTTTTCTGGAATGACCTTTTGGTGGTCTCCACAGAAGACCCTTCATCTACTGTACAACCCCCGTGGCAGATGGACTGAGATGGGAGAAGCCACTCCCTCCAAGACTGAGACATGAGACCCCTCTATGGAAAAGACTCCTTTTCTCCCCAAGGACTGAAACCTCTCAGCTGGGAGGGGAGGGGGGCAGTGTGTGTGGGGGAGAACAGCTGATCAAACGGAGATGTTTGCCTGCAGGTAGTGACTACTGAACCAAGAAAACAATGGCTCTCCCCCACTGCTGACCAGATGAGATCATAAGACTATTGTGTCTTTTTCCCCCCTTCTTCCCAACTTTCAATAGAAAATTCTAATAAAAACCCTCGAGTCAGCTAGCTATCTCGAGATCTCCCCAACGTGAAGGCGACTCCTCGACTGGATTTCCACTGGACTGGACCTCGAAGAATTACATCGCCTCTACATTGGTAGATATACCTATTCCCTCTCTCTTTTCCTTTCCTTTCCTGCAGGGTTTCTTTCTTTCTCTCTCTTTCTCTCTCTCTTTTCCCCAATCCCCTCCAATGCATTTTGCTGTGATTATTCAATAAAGTACACTGATTTTGATTGTTACTGCAAACCCCCTTGCCGTGTTGGTGTTTTGTACCCTGAGATCAGATAACAAACCATCACAATCCTGTCCGTGAGGGTGGATTGTGACACTTCCTTCCGCCCCTTCCTTCCTTCCACCCTCCCTCCCTTCCTCCCTTCCTCCCCTCATCCCTCCACAAGGTTCCCCCACCCTCCCAAAATCCCTGCCACTTCACCTTTGTGCAACACTATCCAAGACCCGTGCCCACAGGCTGTGAGGGTCAGCCCCCGATCATTCCTTGGTCGATGACAGGATCATGTGACAGGGATCCCAAATGCCTCGCTTCAGTGCCATCCAGAATTGTAGCCTCGCCTGCAGCATCCCAAAGATGGACTAGCCAGCTAATTATGGATTCATCAGATCGTCGGGTGTAATCCTTCCTTAGGCCACGGAGGTCCTTCAGGGAAAAGGACTCAATATTGGCTTCTGACCTTGCGCCTCTTGCTCTGACTCCTGATTTTATGTCAGGAAGTGTTGAAGGTCCTTCTCCTGCATCATCATCATCATCCACTGGTCGATCGGTCTTGTCTGTGCACTTTCCACTTCTAGTGCCAGTAGCAGCAGCCATTGGTTGATGCTTATTGTCTGGTTTGGCTGCTGGCTTAGGCTCACTGTCTGGTTTGGCTGTTGGCTTCGAGCCTGGGATGTTGTCTGTAGCCTGAGTGACTGGGATAGCTGTTGATTTATCTCTCTGCGCCCCTGCCTCTGTCTGCTGCCCCAGATTATCCAGCAGTGTGCGATAAGCATATGCCAGGGCCCAGCTCACTGCAATGATATTTTCTCCTTAGGGTCATCATGGTACTTCTCTCTCAGGTATTTCTCTATATGCAACAAACCCAGTGGAAGACTATAGAACAAGGGATCCAACACCTGAGAGAAATGGCAGTGGCAGAGATTATCTTCTCAGATGACATAACAACTAGGAATCTCGACTTGGTACCACGCACGTCTGTGAGGTGGCGAAAACTCGTACGACTTGGGCCACACGAATATGCTTCTGCTTTAGCCATAATGAAGCGGGATGACAGGGATGAGACCGTGCTTGATATGGCAAAGAAGCTCTGAGCATATGCAGATGCTGTACATGGCCCAACACACGCCAGAATCGCAGCGGTGGAGACACGTCTGCAGAAGTTAGAGGACAAGATAGAGGAGAATCATAAGAAGCTCAGAGAGGAGATTAAGAAGACCTTCTCCAAATCTCGGCAGTGCAGATCAGAGGTTCTGGTACCCAACACAGACATTCCCCAGATGGAGAGAGAAGGTACACCCCACGAGCTGAGCTGTGGTTCTTCCTGCGGGATTGTGGAGAAAACATGAGGAGATGGGATGGAAGATCTACTGCTGCTCTGACCCAACGGGTGCGTGAATTGAAGGAAGACAGGGCTCAGAGAGGAAGTTCCACCAAAAGGAAAGCATCTCCAGTCGCCCATAGCCGAGCTGCCAGGTATGATGATGATGATGATGACATGTCCGATCCCCTTGAAGGAACCTCCAAGACATACGTCCAAGGAAAGAAGGATAGCCAGGCTTAGAGGGGCCCTGCCTCTAGCCAGGTAGAGGCTAGGGAAAACCGTGTTTTCTGGACTGTGTGGATTCGTTGGCCTGGCACATCAGAACCACAAGAGTATAAAGCTTTGGTTGACACTGGTGCCCAGTGCACATTGATCCCATCAAGATATGTGGGGACAGAATCCATTTCTATTGCTGGTGTGACAGGGGGATCACAGGATTTCACTTTGGTGGAAGCTGATGTGAGCCTGACTGGGAATGAGTGGAAGAAACACCCTATTGTGACTGGCCCAGAGGCCCCATGTATTTTGGGCATAGATTATCTCCAAAGTGGGTATTTCAAAGACCCAAAAGGACTCAAGTGGGCATTTGGGATAGCAGCTGTAGCGACAGAGGGTGTCCAGCAATTGAACACCTTGCCTGGGCTGTCCGAGAATCCATGTACAGTAGGACTCCTGAAGGGAGAAGAGCAACAGGTACCAATTGCCACTTCCACAGTGCATCGTCGACAGTATAGAACCACTCGAGATGCGGTGATTCCCATCCATAAGATGATCCGAGAGCTGGAGAGCCAAGGGGTGGTCAGCAAGACCCACTCACCCTTTGACAGCCCCATTTGGCCTGTGCGTAAATCTGAAGGAGAATGGAGATTGACGGTGGACTACCGTGCATTGAATGAAGTGACTCCACCAGTGAGCGCTGCTGTGCCAGACATGCAGGAGCTCCAGTACGAGCTGGAGTCCAAGGCAGCGAAGTGGTATGCCACTATCGATATTGCCAATGCATTTTTCTCCATTCCTCTGGCAGCAGAATGCAGGCCTCAGTTTGCCTTCACCTGGAGGGGAGTGCAGTACACCTGGAACCGACTGCCCCAGGGGTGGAAGCACAGTCCTACTATCTGCCATGGACTGATCCAGAGTGCACTAGAAAAGGGTGAGGCTCCAGAACATCTACAGTATATGGATGACATCATTGTATGGGGGAACACAGCCGCAGAAGTGTTTGAGAAAGGAGAGAAAATCATCCGAATCCTCCTGGGAGCTGGTTTTGCCATCAAAAAGAGCAAAGTAAAGGGTCCAGCTCGTGAGATTCAGTTCTAGGAGTAAAGTGGCAAGATGGTCGGCGTCAGATTCCTATGGATGTTATCCACAAGATCACAGCTATGTCTCCACCGACCAATAAGAAGGAGACACAGGCTTTCCGAGGTGCCATAGGCTTTTGGAGAATGCACATTCCTGAGTACAAGTGAGATCGTGAGCCCTCTTTACCTGGTCACCCGGAAGAAGAACAATTTCCACTGGGGCCCTGAGCAGCAACAAGCCTTTGCCCAGATCAAGCAGGAGATTGCTCATGCAGTAGCCCTTGGCCTGGTCAGGACAGGACCAGAGGTGAGGAACATGCTCTACTCTGCAGCCGGGAACCATGGTCTGTCCTGGAGCCTTTGGCAAAAGGTGCCTGGGGAGACTCGGGGTCGACCACTGGGATTTTGGAGTCGAAGCTACAGAGGGTCTGAATCTAACTACACTCCAATAGAGAAAGAAATCTTGGCTGCCTATGAAGGAGTCCAAGCTGCCTCAGAAGTGATTGGTACAGAAGCACAACTCCTCCTGGCACCCTGACTACCGGTGCTGGGGTGGATGTTCAAAGGGAAGGTTCCTTCCACCCACCATGCCACCAGTGCTACATGGTGCAAGTGGATTGCTCTTATCACACAGCGCACCCGTATAGGTAAACTGAATCGCCCTGGGATTTTAGAGGAAATTAAAAAATTGGCCCGAAAGTGAAAATTTTGGTGTCACAGACGAAGAACAAGATCCAGTGACACGTGCTGAAGAAGCTCCACCGTATAACCAACTGCCCCCAGAGGAAACACGCTATGCTCTTTTCACTGACGGTTCCTGTCGCGTCGTAGGAGTGAATCGGAAGTGGAAAGCAGCTGTATGGAGCCCCACATGACAGGTTGCACAAGCTATCGAAGGAGAAGGTGGATCGAGCCAGTTTGCGGAACTCAAAGCTATACAGCTGGCCCTGGACATTGCTGAAAGAGAGAAGTGGCCAAAGCTCTTCCTCTACACTGACTCATGGATGGTAGCCAGTGCTCTGTGGGGATGGCTAGAGAGGTGGAAAGAGGCTAATTGGCAGTGTAGAGGGAAACCAGTTTGGGCTGCTGAAGAGTGGAAAGACATCGCTACCAGGGTGGGGAGGCTACCTGTGAAGGTCCACCATGTGGATGCCCATGTCCCCAAGAGCAGAGCGAATGAGGAGCACCAAAACAATGAGCAGGCAGACCAGGCTTCAAAGATAGGAGTGTCCAAGATAGATCTAGATTGGGAACATAAGGGAGAGTTATTCCTAGCTCGATGGGCCCATGATGCCTCAGGTCATCAGGGCAGAGATGCCACCTATAAGTGGGCACGAGACCGAGGGGTGGATTTAACCATGGACAGTATTTCGCAGGTCATCCATGACTGTGAGACGTGTGCTGCCATCAAACAGGCCAAGCGAGTGAAGCCCCTATGGTATGGTGGGCGGTGGTCCAAGTACAAGTACGGGGAGGCCTGGCAGATTGACTGCATCACACTGCCCCAGACACGCCAAGGCAAGCGCTACGTGCTGACCATGGCAGAAGCCACCACAGGATGGTTGGACACCTACCCTGTGTCTCATGCTACAGCCCGTAACACCATCCTGGGCCTTGAAAAGCAGGTCCTTTGGAGGCATGGTACCCCTGAGAGGATTGAGTCAGACAACAGGACTCATTTCAAGAACAGCCTTATCAACACCTGGGCTAGAGAACATGGCATTGAGTGGGTGTACCATATCTCCTACCATGCACCAGCTGCAGGCAAAGTGCAGAGGTACAATGGACTGTTAAAAACCCAGCTGAAAGCCTTGGGTGGGGGATCTTTCAAAAATTGGGAGCAGCATTTAGCAAAGGCCACCTGGTTAGTTAACACCCGAGGTTCCACCAACCGAGCAGGTCCTGCCCAGTCTGAGTCCCTGAATATAACAGATGGAGATAAAGTCCCAGTGGTACATGTCAGAGGTTTCTTAGGGAAGATCGTGTGGATCAATTCTGCCTCAAGTACAGACAAACCCATTCATGGGGTTGTCTTTGCTCAGGGACCAGGTTGCACATGGTGGATAATGCAGAGAGATGGAACAACACGATGTGTACCTCAGGGAGATCTGATTGTGGGCTGAGAATGATATGCAAATATTACTGTTTGTTGGATGTTACTGCCATTGTCTGTACATTAAACCATACAG
Organism: Motacilla alba alba; assembly: GCF_015832195.1. Taxonomy (NCBI): domain Eukaryota; kingdom Metazoa; phylum Chordata; class Aves; order Passeriformes; family Motacillidae; genus Motacilla; species Motacilla alba. Next base: position 4,156,112 of record NW_024037374.1, read on the forward strand.
ACATGAGGTAGAAAGAAATGTGTAAGTGTCAAAGGTCTGAGCAAGTGAAAGATGGAGAAGGAAATGGGTAGGTGTCGAAGGTTTGAGCAAGTGAAAGATGGAGTTTTGAGTGAGTAAAATGAAAGTGGGGAATCCTGCAGCTCTGTGGTATGGGGCCTGGATTCAGTGGTCCGGTGTGGGGATGCTATGAGGGCATGATGGGTATAGCTTGTAATTTTTGGGGGGTAACAGATGGAAGTTTTACTTGAATAAATGCATGATGTGTGGTATGTTGATGATACGGGGATAAGGGGTGGAATGTCCTAGGGTGACGTTATGATGCTTGTATCCCCATTTGTGTGTTCTGTTTATGCTGGATATTATGTTCTGTGCCTTCAAGACTGGCTCTGAAGAGCGAATGTTTTGTTTTGGGTTTTGTTATCAGCCCGCTCCCCCACGGCTGGCGGGACACAGAGACAGGGAGTACTTAGCGCAGCTTTTGCTTTTTGCTGTGCTTTTTGCTTTGCTCTTGCTCTGGCTTCTGCTTGCTCCTGCTTCGCTCTTGCTTTTGCTTTTGCTTCTGCTCATTAGTTAGTTTAGCTAAGCAGTCCGAATTTTTTTTTTCCTCTGGACTGTTTTTTTTCCTTTCCTTTTTTTGGAGCTACTCGAACCTGCTCCGGACTGGGACCTGGAAACACCGAGAGTTTGCACCTTGTGGCTTGCAGCAGCCATCCCCAGCCGGAGGGACTGACAACAGAGCAACCACCCGCCAAGAGAGACTTTCTGAATTTGTCATCCTTTTCAGAGTGGTGAAGGAGTGTTATCACCCGGTATTGTTCATTCTGTGTGCTGGGGGCTGCTGTGCCTGTTAAATAAACAGGTTCTTTCCACTTCTCTTTGAGGAATCCTTCCAAACTGGTTGGGGGGAGGGGCTGTGTGGGTTTGCTTCCTGGAGGGGCCTCCTTTTGCAGGTTTTCTCCCAAATTTGCCCTAAACTAGGACACATATACATAGTCTCCAGGTTGTACGTCATGTACTGGTGCATCAAGCCCCATAGCCCGAGTTCCAGCCACATATTTTTCGATTGCTCTAAGTTGTTTATTTAGAGCGATCACATAGGAGGTTAATGATACATCCTGGGTAGACATTCCCTTCTGCACCCCATATGGTCTCCCATAAAGCATTTCAAAAGGGCTCAGCTTTTCCTTAGTCCTGGGTTTGGTTTGAATCCGCAGTAGTGCTAATGGGAGGGACTGGGGCTGTGTCCCAGTCCCAGCCTCTTGTCCCAATCGTACAATTTGCTGTTTGATCAAATGATTCATTGTCTCCACCTGACCACTTGATTGTGGGTTATATGGGGTGGGAAGTTCCCGGTCTATGCCCAAGTATTGACTAACCTGTTGCACCAACTTTGCAATACAATGTGGTCCTCTATCTGAGGAGACTGTGGCTGGGACTCCAAAGTGTGGTATGATTTCCTGTACCAATATCTTAGTTACCTCCCGAGCTTTACAAGTCCTGGTGGGGAAAGCTTCTGGCCATCCTGAAAAGGTATCGGTTAGCACCAGTAAAAACTTATACCCACCTTTTCTTGGCAATTCTGTGAAATCAATCTGCCATTGCTGCCCAGGTCCATGCCCTTTTCCAATCTGGCCAAGTTTTGGTTTGGGAATATTCTTGGGCTTGGTCTGGAGGCAAAGGTCACACTGTCGAGTCACTTGGGTGATAGTGGCTTGTAAATGTAATATCAAACTCAATATTTCCACATACTTTTGATCATTTACCTCCAGAGTCATTTCCCCATTTTTAAATGTAATAGTTGCCTGTAATTGTCCCAGCAAATCTCGGCCCAAAAGTGGCTCAGGGGAGTTGGGCATACATAGAAATTTGTGGATCCCCCACTGCTTTCCCAGTTTGTATTTTAGCGGCCTAAAGAAAAATGCCTTTTCAGTTTGGCCAGTTGCTCCTGTAACTATAGCATAATCATCCCCTATGGGCATCAAAGCTGTATTTAGAACAGAATACGTTGCCCCAGGGTCGACTAGAAATTTTACTTCTTTTTCTGTTTCCCCCAGCTTCAGATTTACAACCAGAGGGGCTGCTGGGGTAGTCTCCTCCGGTCCCCCCTAATCCTCCTGCACATGGGCAACCACCCCTCTCCTTGGATTCCTTTGACCATTCCGTTTCCATTCTAGACAGTCCCTCCTCCAATGGCCCTGTTTCTTACAGTTTGCGCATTGATTTCTCCCTAATCGAGGAGGGCCTTGCCTGGCTGGTCCCTGCCCGCTTTCACGGTTTTCTCTCCGCTCTTCCTGCACTATTGCTATTAAGTTTTTCATCCCTCGTTTATACTCCTCTTCCCTGTCGCTAAAGACCCTCCAAGCCTCCCCCAGTAAAGTTTCCAAATTCCCTGCATCTTCTTCTCGGATTTTTTGGAGTTTACGCCTAATATCCCCCGTGGACTGTCCCAAAAATAGATTAATTCGTCGTTGTATCCCCACATCTGATGCAGGGTCTAGTGGTGTATAGCGTCGCATTGCGTTTCTTAGGCGGTCCAGGAACTCTGTGGGGGATTCCGAGGGTCCCTGTTTAATAGCATATAGAGCTGACCAATTTATAGTTTTTGGCATTGCTCTTTCCACCCCCAATAGAATCCAATCCTGATAGTTCTTCAGCCTCTGTCTTTCTTCTGGCTGGTTTGGGTTCCAGCCTGGCTCCTGAAGTGGAAAATGTTCCTTTACGTCCACTTGTTGTTGTCAAAGTGGTCTGCTACCAGGTCCCCTGCTGTTTTTAGAACCAACTGTTTTTCTGTTTCAGTGAATGCGTCTAATAACAATTGAATATCACCCCAGTCTGGATTGTGCTGCTTCCTAATGTATCTTAGATGTTTAGCAGTGTTTACTGGGTCATTTCGGTAATCTCCCGCAACCCTTTCCCATGCTTCCAAATCAAGGGTGGAGAAAGGCACCTTAACCAATCTCTTTCCTCTGCCTGGTATCACGGAAAGGGGCCTGCAGTATTTGCCCTGTGGTTCGGGATGCAACTGGGCTGCTTGGAGGGCTTGGAGCCGGTGTCTTCTCCAAGGGAGGAGAAGGGGCAGGAGTGGGAGCAGTAGGAGGAATAGGTGGAATAGATGGAACAGGGGGTGCAGGGGGGATAGGTGGGATAGATGGAGATGGAACAGGAGGTGCAGGGGGGATAGGTGGAACAGGAGGTGCAGGGGGGATAGGTGGTGCAGGTGGGATAGGTGGTGTTGATGCCCCTCCCAAGTCTCCACCCCTTTCCCCCTGCCCTCCCAAGAGAGGGCTACATAGGTTGCCTAGATCTTGTTCTTGTTCCTCTAATGCTGCACGATAAACTTTATCTGTCCTGGTGCATCTCTGTCTTATGCTACAGGCTGAGCAGCACCGTTTAAGTTCTCCCATTTTGCTTCTGTTTTCCTTTTCAAGAGCCAGACCAAGGGAGTCAGAGGGGGACCTGATACCACAGTCCCTTTGCCAATCAGGCTTATTTTGGAGAGAGAAGAACATATCACAATAAGAAACCTCTTCCCATTTCCCTTCCCTTCGTAGAAACAGCATTAGCTGTAACAGGGTATTATATTCCAATGAACCTGTAGGAGGCCATCTTGCCCCCTCCTCTAGGCGACATAATGGCCACCAATCAGAGCAATATTTAATTAAACTTTTTTTATTTTCCGTGCCCCCTTTGCCTGCTATTTCTTTCCAGTGTGCTAAGACACACCCGAATGGGCTGGCCTTGGCTACCTCCTTACTCTGTCTCACTCTCATTATGTCTTTTAAGGCAAGCTTTACTTATGAGTCACAGATTAAAACAAAAGAAAACCCTCCTTCTGTTTTGGTTTCTTTTTTGGTTTTGTTTTTGTTTTTTTTTTTGTTTTAAAAAATTTAATAATAAAAATTCGAATGATAATATCAATAAAAATTTATAGCTAATCAAAAAACAAAAAGATTGACTAGTCAATCAAATACCCAAATTAAAATATTAATAGCCAAATTAAAATATTCATGTATCAATTAATAGATCATAATTAACCATTAACTTTTAAGGGTTCAGTCTAAACCACTGGGGAGAAAAGAAAAAAAATTATATAGTTCTTCTTTTTAACACTGAGGCTGTGCCACTCCTTTATCTTTTCCCAATCTTCTTCAAAAACATCCTGGGTTTCAGGGACGAGGTGGCTTTTTCCACAGATCAAATTCACTATTTCACACCTTGTCTGTTCAACTCTTGGGTTGTAATAGCTCAGTAATTCAGGAGTGCATGCACGACACGTGGATCTCCTTTTCTATGAAATGCAACACCACCTCCTCGGACACTTTCGACATCGGAGGAGAACCCAAGCTGTGTGCCAGCCTGGTTCCCAGCAAAAGGTTGTCAATCCACACACGAAATGGGGAATCATCCCTTCCAGACCCCACCTCAAGGGGTTCCTAAGTGCCCGTTCAACTGGTGGTTGCTCCCAGTCAAAGGCTAGATAGGAACTTGTTGAACTGCTGTATATTCCTCCCAAAAACACGTTGTCTCTCCCTCCGTCCTCCCGCTCTATGACCACCCAGTTCCCTTCTGGGTGCAGGGCCTGACTTGGTTCAAGCTGAAACCACCTGTGTAAAGCCTCTCTGGAAGGCCGGGCTCTCTCGGCCCGGGCTTCAAGTTCTGCAGCCACTGTGGGGATTCACTTCTCCCTTGTTGCAAGAACCAATCAGCAAACCCCGTAACGCAAAGGATCTCCCCCAGGAAAAGCTTTTAACACTGAGGGCAGTGTTATTGCACAACAAACGCTTGAGCCTTAGTGCAGCCCGGCTTACTGGCTACCTCTAGCCAGTTTCTGCCCCTTACCAGCCAGAAATGCGGAGCTTGCAAATATTACACTCCTACCAGCTGCACTCTCAGCTAGCAGAGAGCTTAAAGCAACTCCACACAACTCCTACCAGCTGCACTCTCAGCTAGCAGAGAGCTTAAAGCAACTCCACACAACTCCTACCAGCTGCACTCTCAGCTAGCAGAGAGCTTAAAGCAACTCCACACAACTCCTACCAGCTGCACTCTCAGCTAGCAGAGAGTCTAAAGCAACTCCACACAACTCCTACCAGCTGCACTCTCAGCTAGCAGGGTTTTAAAGTAACTCCACACAACTCCTACCAGCTGCACTCTCAGCTAGCAGGGTTTTAAAGCAACTTTGCAAAGCTACAGCTTGTGTTGTCAGCCCTTAGGCGGTTCCTACCCTTCAGGGCCCGGTCTGAGCGCCCCCCGTGCCGCGCTCTCGCCGCTGCCCGGCGCCGCAGCCCGGGGCCCCTCGCCGGCGCTGCTGCCGCGCCTGCGCGCTCCAGCGCCGCCGCACCACGGCCGCGCTTCCTAGCAACGCCGCTCCGCGCGCGCGCTCCTTAGCAACGCCGCCGCGCCTGCGCTCTCCGGCGCCGCCGCACCGTGTCCGCCGCACCGTGCCGCTCGCAGCCGCACGCACACACGAGCACACGCGTCTGGGCGGAAGAGAGCAAACCGAAATGGGCATTTCTCCCTCCCCGAGCTGCGCTATCAGCTGCGGACCCCCACCGCCGCCGGCTTCACCTCGGCAGGCAGTTTGCTTGCAAGCCCCCTGGGCAAAACTAGGCGCAAAGACGTCTCGATGCGACTTACTAGAGCCCAAGCTTAAAAAAGAAATTAATACATACCGCTTCTGTCCGCAGTCGCAACGGGCTGTGCTCTGCTCCCCGCAGTGTACAGCCGAGGCGCAGAGACCCTTCTCGGGAAAAAGCCCCGCCGGCTCCTGAGGGCGTCTGCTCCCAACTGGAGCCGCGGGTGAGCAGAGCAGTCCCTTCCTGGTCGCCAAAATGAAGCGATACGCGGAATAAATAAACTCCACGACCAGATATAGTTAGGAAGTGGGTATGTATGTCAGCGCCCGGCACAAGTGGGATAGCTCCCGTGAAGACTTGTGCCCCGAGCTTCAGCCTGTCCCACATCTTTATTCACAAAGGTGTTCCATATGCAGTGCACTGCACAACTTTTCTATGCACATTCAACCCCTGCCCCCGCCTGTCCTCGCCTCGTATGCTAATCAGATCCACGCCCTCCTGGGCATGCGTTCTTTGCTGTGGTGGCCGCACGGGGGTCTCTGGTGGTCTTCTGAGGCTGAAGGCTGTGGTTTTCCTCATGGCTGAACTTTTGAACTTCTCTCCTTTGTGCATGCGCTTTTGGTCCCTCGGTGCTTAGGAGAGTATGTCTGTCGGGCTTAATTAGCTGGGAGAATGAGGAGTTCCTTTATCTGGGCTTTTTGTATCTCTTGGTCTTCTCTGGAATTGTTCTTTATGTAAGAAACTCCAGAAATTTGCATTTTCCTATGCCCTTTGTACCATGGTAGAGGTTTCTTAAGTAAGAAGGTTAAAATTCAACACATAGTTCTACAGGCTACATTTTAAATGCTTAATTCAAGTGAACTCCAAAAATCTCTGTTTCAGGTGGCCACGGAAAGCTGGCCTGAGCCCATTGCTCAGGGCTGGTGTCACTGCCCAGAGCCAGAGGGGATCCCTTGCTGGGGCTGGTGCCACGGCCACCTGCCCTGTGCCGCGCTGGCCGCTCAGGCACCGCGGAAGCGGCAGCAAACGCCAGGGCCAGGGCCAAAGGCCAGGGCAGCCAGACAGAAAGGGGCAGTGCTGGGCACTGTTTCCATGGCAGCCGTCACTGGGGGGGACACCTGGCTCACCTGTCCTGGCAATTGCCATGGAAAGCCCTGGCAGGGACTGACGGCACAGACACTGGCACTGAGAGCCTGCTGGGCCGGGTGCTGAGCACAGCGCTGAGCACGCAGAGATGGTTTTGTTCTCGCTGAGCTCCAACAGAGCCAAGGCCTCTCCTGCCCCTCGTCCAGCCACGCTGGGGAGGGGCTGGGGCTGCGCGGGACGTTGGCAGGGGACACAGCCAGGACAGGTGACCCCAACTGACCCCGGGGATACCCCAGGCCATAGGACATCATGCTCAGGGTATAAAGGGGGGAGAGGGGGACAAGGAGGAAGGGGGAAATTTTGCAGTGAGGGCTTTTGCCCTTCCAGGGAACTCGTAGGCAAGAGGGGACCCTGTTTCACCAGTGGGCAGCGGCAGTACCAAAGACACAGAAACCAAGGAGTTGTGTCAGGAATTGTGTCATTTACATCATGCACAGCTGCAAACAATTACAAAAGGAGAAGCTCAGCAAAGCACATCATCATTAGCAAAGAATTACAAAAGAAGCTCAGCAATCCATCCAGTCATTACTACCAAAGATTGCCTGCAGGGATTAAAGAAGGATCCATCAGCACTTACCCTCAGCCTTTACCATCCCCCAGATGCACACATCAGCTGGGGAAGGCAAGGACTGGAGAGCCACTCCCAGACACTGGGAATTCCTGCAGCTGCCTCTACCTTTGCAGGCAAGCAACCCCACTGTGAGAGGACACAGCTTTTACACTGTTCAACAAACCAGCTGACATCACTGCCAGTGCAGGAACATCTGGTTTCATGCTCCTGACTGGTTTCTCCCAAAGCCTGGCCAGGGCTCAAGGAGGAACCAAGGGCATTGACTTTGATCCTTCACCCCCAAACAGGGCCAGATGGGGCCTTGTCTGGTTTCTAAATACGGAAAGATAAACCCATGTTTTATCAAGGAACAGATTACACTTGGTAACAATGCTTCCTCAATGAGTGGATACAAATATAACATTTGGTTGGAAGGTTCATCTAGAGGTCAACTTTGCCTCAGGCCCTGTTCAGGCCTTGATCCCAGCCTGGTCGGGCCTTGCTACTTTGATTGGTCCCACAACGAACCACAACCTTCGTAACCATTCTTTCCATAACACAGTTCAGATTTACATACTAGGCATAAAGGCATCTCCTCTTGTGCTTGAATTAAGTGCTGTTTCATTTCATCACTCAGAGCTCTTCACGTTCCTTTGAAAACACGCCGAAAGAGTTGCATGCCTCTCTTTTCTCCAGACTGTCTCTTTTAAGACAAGTCCCAGTCCTCCACTTCCCGGCACAAAGCGTCACAACAACTCTACCATGGAGTGTTAGAGTGCACACCAAGGGCACACGCTGCAACGATGACAGACCCTGCCACAAATGCATTGCACAGCAGCCTCCAGTTTGGCAGCCATGAAGCCAATCGCACCAAGAAGAATTTTCTTCTTGCTGCCAATCTTCTACTGCTCTTTCTGTCAAGGGGATTCCTGACTGTTGGCCTTCAAACCCATCACTGGTAGCAGTGCAACGCTCCTGTCCCATGATAGCCCAGGTTCCTCCTTGGCCCGCAAGCAGATAATCCAAGGCCACGCGGTTCTGTGGAGTCCCCGTTTGTGTTTGTTGCAGCTCACAGCATGTGCTGTTGGACATTTGAACAGTATCATTTGCTACTTCTTCTACTAATCCATTCAGCTTCTTCATGTAAACTCCACAGCACAGGGCAGCACACATGGGGCACAGCATGAACCAGAACCTTTTGCTTTCTGAAACCCCAGGCACTCCTTGGCGGGAAAAATGTTCTCTGGGCCCGAACTCTTCCTTGTGGTTGCTGCTGCTGAAGGGCCCTACATGGTGGCCCTGCAGCCCAGAGGGGTGGAACACTGACACCGACCAGCTCCAGCAGCCCAAGTTCTACTGACATTGGCAGTGATGCTAAAGCACAGAAATCCTCTCACACTATGGCCCCTGTAACTAGAACAGGGTTTGCTTTCTCCTGAAGGGAAATCTTGGTGAATCCTGTCAAAGCCATCATTGCATTCCTGTGTGCCACAGCACAGTTCTCTTGAACTGTGCCTTCACTGACAGTTACGAGTCAGAGCCCATGGACAGAGTTCTGGCCACCCCACAGGGTGGGCCCTCCAAGGGAACGCCATTCCTCCCAACTGCAGCTGAGAACAGCAATTAGTGCCACGGAGTACTTTGCCTACCCTGATCTTTGAGCAGAGCACTTGGCTGCAGGCACATATTCCCATTGTTCCTGCCCAGGTTTCAGGATTCAGTGCTGTCTTTCCTAGGAGCTGTTCCTTCAGCTGCCTCGGGAGGGCCTTTTGGCCTCTGCACCCACACTCTGGCTCCATTATTAGGACTGCTGGATCCAAACCCTTCATCTCCACAAACGCTGGGGACTGGAGGTGGATCTCCTTTTGCACAATCATTCTCCAAATTGCAAGATCAATAATTGTGAGACCTGCTCACGGGGTTGAACAATGCAATCTTGTTCACTATTGTTCAACTGAATGACTGACATTTCTCCTTGATACTCTGCATCAATTCCTCCTGCCATGACATGAACGCTTTGCAAGGCCAAGCTCCAAGCCAGCAGTTACCAAACCCAAGTGTCCTGGAGGAATCTGAATTCCTGTTTCAGTATTGATAGCTCTCGTTTGCTTTGCATTTATCCTAATTATTTCCAATGCATGAAGGTCCAGCCCTGCAGCCTCTGAGGTGCCAGGGCCTGCCAGGGCCATCACAGCCAGAACAATTGCCCAGCAAGTCCAAGTCTCACTGTCCATGGCTGTATTTGCAAATTGGGTGCAGCCGTGCACAGCCAGGGGGTTTCCATTTCTCCAGTGGGCCATTGTTAAGGGTATGGAGCACATCTGGGAGATGGCTTCTCCATGGGGACGGGTTCCCATCTCCTCATCTTTTCAACTGCTCTTTTAACAACCCCTTCTCCCGTTCAACCAATCCTGCAGCTTGAGGATAGTCTGGTACATGAAAAACCCTGCAGTCTCAATCACTGTATTTTTCACAGTACCAGACAAAGCTCTCTGCATCACAGTATCAGCAAACCCTGTAAGAATTGCCAATTCCATCCCTTCCTCCTTTTTTCATTGGATACACTCTCCCAAAGTTTACCACTGCCATTAGGGTCCTGAGCAATCCTGTTCTGTAGGGTATTCAGTGTTACATCCCTGAGCAGCCAAAGCCAAAGCCAATTTTGCTGCCAATTTGCTGCCAAATTTGGCAGCCAAAGCTACCAAATTACGGTAGTAATGTCATCACTATTTCCCATTCTTATTATTTTATATAGAAATATAGATATTAATATAAACAGAAAGATATAGACATATATATATATATATATATATACATATACACACATATATAGAGACATGTATTTTAAAAATAGATAAATGTATATAAAATATTCATATTAGGGTCTTATACTATTAGTATGTATATAGTTATTTACTACATGAATAGTTCACTTGCACAAATGCATGTGAGCTCAAGATTAAAACCTTCTTCTGTTGCTCCATGTGGGAGCATTGAGCATTCCAACAATAATTGTTCCTTCTGAAGCTGCTGCTTCCAATGTACTGTTAAGAAATTCATCTTGGTCTGCCCAAACCCACAAGTTCTTCTCCTTCTTTCATATGCAAGTTTTGGATTTTGCATTTTAAGACACCCAGGGGTTCAGCTTCTTTGAACCCACTGCCCCACTGCTCACACGGTGCTCCGACCTCAGCCCGCTCCAGAGCCAGCCAACTCCAGGGAAGGGCTTCCCATCTGGGAATTTCTGATGGGACTGATTGCTCACATTGACATTGAACAGGTGACATTTTGTTGGGATCGGGCCAGACTGGGCCAGTTTCCTTTCACCAGTGGGCACCAAAGACACAGACTCCAACGGAAGGAATCAGTGTCATTTCCTGCAGTTCAAAGCAGCAAAGAATCCCCAAAGGAGCAGCTCAGCAATGCAGCCAACCATCACCACCAAATATTGCCTGCAGTGATTCAGGAAGATCCAGCACCATTTACCCACAGGCTTTACCATTCCCCAGATGCACACATCAGCTGGGGGAAGCCGTCACAGCCAAGGGCTGCAGAGCCACTCCTGGACACTGGGAATTGCTGCAGGTGCCTCCAGCCACAGCTGAGGCTCCAGCCCCGCTGTGAGAGGGCCCAGCTCTGACAGTGCTGAATGAACAAACCGACAGCACTTCTAGGCTGGGAACACCTGGTTTCATCCTCCTCTTGGGTCCCTCCCAAAGCCTGGCCAGGGCTCAAGGAGGAAGCAAGGGAGCTGACTTTGACCATACAGCCCCAAACAAGGCCAGATGGCAGATTTCATGGCCTTGTCTGGCTTCTAAATACAGAAAGGTCAATACTGGCTTCACTAATGAGCGGATACATCTATCACAGTGCTAATGACCATGCCTGTTTCATTAGTGAGCAGGTACAAAGATAACCTGTGCTTGGAAGGTTCATCCAGAGGTCACCTTTGCCTCAGGGCCTGCTGTTCAGGCCTCACTCAGGGCTGTTGTCCAGGCCTTGGCACTTCAGGGATGAGGTTTGGCTTGACACTGCTGGGTGACCGCTGGACTGGATGAGCTCAGAGCTCTTTTCCAACAGAAAGGATTCTGTGGTTCCATGATTCTACCCGCTGCATTCAGCTAGGTCTATTTCAGCAGCATGACTTTGCTCAAAAAGTTCCCTCTTGCTCAGCTCCTTCAGCTCCTGGTGCTGAGCTGCTCATGCTGAACGAGACGACTCGGAGAGGCAAATACAGTCCATCCAATTCCTCCTGGGACACGGAGAGGGGAGGGCGTGGAAACAGGAGCATTGTTTGCTGTGGCCTCCTCTCTGCCCTTGATGCCTTTCAGCGCTTTGGAGCAGCCAAGAGCTTTCTCCAAGAGTGCAATGGAGCAGCTGTTCCTGCTCCCGGGTCTGGCTCTTCCCAGTCTCTGACCTTGCCTGCTTTTGTCCCTCTTGCTGTGCCTTCTGTTCCCCAGGGCTCGCTGGTTGCTGCCCAGGACTGTGGCACAGGCACAGATCCAGTGGTCCAGACCCTCCTTTCTGTGCCCTTGGAGCTGCCTGGCCACAGCAGCCTTTCCAGCTGGAAGCTCCACATGGACAGGGAGTCCCCAGCTCTGCTCCTTGCACAACCTCCAGGAGCCCAGGGCTGCCATCTCAAGTCCCTGCTGGCACTGAGGGCTCCCAGGTGCCTCAGGCTGCTGTGACACCGCTGCACACGGGAGGGAAGAAGGCCAGGGGCTGTGCTGAAAGTCAGCTCCATGCTGCTGCTGCTGCTGCTGCTGCTGCTGGGGTCACTTGTGCAGCCCTGGCCCTGAGTCAGGGATCAGATCCAGGCCCTGCTGCTGCTCCCTCGGTATCAGCCCCAATTTGGTTGTTGCAGTCAGGGCCAGCAGAAGCGCTGGCTGGAGCAGCAGGTGCTGACAGTGCCCCAAGCCCCGGGGCTGGAGGGCTCCCTGGGCTGGGGCTGGCAGGGAGCTGCCCCTTGTTCTCCCTCCGCCCCAAGCCAAGCTGCGCCAGGCAGACGTGGGGCAGCAGAGGCAACAGGCAGCCTGCGAGTCTCTTCCAGGCCTGGCTGCTCAGAGTTTGGGCCTTGGAGCCTCACGTGGACAAAGGCAGCTGCTCCTGGTCCCTCTGTGTTGTGCCCGTGGTCAGCAGTGCTGCTCCATCAGTCTGTGCTCAGCAACGGGGAAAAGCCTCAGCCCTGCAGGGCCAGGAGCTGCCGGGCTCTGCCTCAGCAGCTCAGCCAGCAGGAAGGGAGCTGCTCCACACAGGAGCAAAGGACATTCCTGGGATAGGACGTGCTTTCTACTGAAAAGGAAAAAAAAGGGGGAAAAAATGAGATAAATTGGAAAAGATAAAAATAAAACCTAAGTGTGAGTGAAAAAACTTCTGTAACTTTGCATCAAGAGGTAAATGATCTTTTGAAAAAGAGAACTCCGTTATTTCCTTTGTAAATGTGCCGATGGCATGGATCCATCTCACTGACCTCAGCAGCCTTTTAAAAGATTTTGGGCTTTGTTTCCAACCCTGTTATTTTCAATTGCGCTCGAAGCAAGAGGAAATTGCTTTGTGCCCTCCCGGCTCCAAGCAGGACTGGGAATCAAAACTCTGTCAAATCCCAAATCCTTTAGAAGATGACCTTCCTTCTCACCCTGTTAGGAGCTGCACATTCCCCTTGAAACTGTCAGGGATTTCTTAAAGACTCAAAGAAGTCCCACCTACGGCTTTTTGCTCTGGTTTGGACGCGCAGAAGGGCAGTTCTCCATCCCTCAGCTCCAGACTGCACTGCCTCAGGAACACGGCCCACTCGCCAGCTTTGGCCCACTCGTGGCACTTCTAGAGGAGGAAGACAGAGCAATTGCACGGTTCCAGCCAATACAGAAGGAAGAATGGGACAGACAAAACATCCTGGGGAGATGCAGGCGTTTAGATGGGACTGTGGAGAGTTTGGGTTCTTGCCAATTGCATGTGTGTCCCCAGCTGCAATCTCTTGGCCTGCAGGAGAGTCTCACTCACCTGCCAAAGCAGAAAGCTCAGGCGCTGTGCTCGGAACGGGCTCGTCTGATGCAAAGCTCTCAGAGCAACGTGAGGGCAGAGCCAGCCCAGCTGTGCCCAGGGCTGAGCCCAGCAGAGCCCTGGCAGAGGCCAGAGCAGCCTCAGCACCCACGGAGCCCGGCTGCAAGGAGAGAAACCAGAAACTGCCCGTCAGCCGAGGGCTCCTGTGCCCTCGTCCCAACGCCTGCGGTGCCCAGCCCACGCTGGCCGTGCCCAGAGCTGTGCCCAGAGCTGCCCATCACTGCTGCCTTTGGGAGCAGAGCAGGAGGGCAGGACATGTGCCCAGCCTGCAGCCGGCCACGGCACATCCAGCCCCTCAGCAGCTGCCCAGAGCCAGATGCCCCTGTGCTCGCTGCCATCTCCCAAAAGCTCTGATCCCACCCGGCCAAGCAGACAGGGACCCACCTCACGCCATCCAGGGCTGCAAGAAAAGCTGCTCCCAAACGATGTGCTCAGCCTTCTCCAAGGGCACCAGCCATCCACACCACAGCTGCTCCCAAGCACTTCCCGATCCACACTGGACCACCTAGAACGCTTCCTCTAGAAAAACAAAACACAAATGATCGAAAAGAGACTAGAGACAAAAAGGGGAACAAGAAAAAAGGGAAAAACTCTTATCTCTGTCAGGGGCTTGAGGAAGGCCCAAGCCCTACACGCTAGGGAAAAACCCAGCCATGGGTGTGAGGGAAGCCCACACTTTCTCTCTTGCCCCCTGCACTGCCCCCCAAAACAAGGCTGATCTCAAAGCAAACAAGGGCAGTGGAGCAGCCCAAGGCCTTCCTTGCCTGCAAAGCAAAGCAGCTGCACACAGGTTCTGGAGTCCCACCTCTGCTCCCACCATGGGGGTTTGTTTGTGTCAGCCTGGCTGCCCCAGCCCCAGCCCCAGCCCAGGCCACGGTGGGTGCTGGGGGCTGTTGGCAGGGCCAGGAGCCAACTCCCATTGCGTAAGCAGCCCAGCCCATCCGCCCAGCCCTGCCAAAAAGCAGCTGGGCAGCCGACTGAAGACTTAGTTGCATCTGCCCCAGCAAAGGGGGAACCTTTGCTTCCCAGCCAGCCTGGGCAATGCCCAAATCTGGGAGCATTTCCCTAGGGGTGGACTCATCTGAAAATTCCCTGTGGAGTTTGGCTTTGAAGAAGGTGCCACAATCAAAGTCCATCACCTTCAGCTGCTGGGGGCCAGGTTGAGGAAGAGTTTGTCATCCTTGAGGTCATCCTTGAGGTCATCCTCGCTGGCTCCAGCAGCAGCAGCAGCCCCACCTGGTAGAGCTTCTCCAGGGGCTCCTTCTCCTTCCCTGGGCTGAGAGCAGGCTGTCAGGGCTCTGCCCAGGGCCCCAGCTGTCAGGGAACCAGGACAAGCAGAACCAGCTTGGATGGCGGCCACCAGTGCTGGGCAGAGCAGCTCAGCTGCAGCACAAGGGCTGCGTGTTGCCATGCCATGACCCCGGTGCAGCGACACAGGCAGCACAAAAAGCTCTGGGTTCCTTTGCTTCTGATGGCCAAGGCATGTGTGCAGCTGGAACTTACCAGGGCCCTGGATCAAAGTGTGCCTGTGGCTCTCTCCCTTCTTCTACGGCGGAGGAATACCCTGCACCCAAGGATCACAGAACAGGTCTTCTAATGAGGGCCTGTCCAAGAAGTGCATGCATAAACACCGCCTGATCAGATCTTGGCACGCTGGCGAGAGAAACCACAAACTGCCGGTCAGCTAGAGCAGGCTCCTGTCTGCTTTGCCCCACTACTCCCATGCCCAGGCCATTCTGGATGCACTCAGAGCTGGGCCTAAACTTTCCCATCAGCTCTTGGCTTTGGAGGAGAGCAGGACATGGGCCACCTCCTCAGCAGCTGCCAGAGCGCGATGCCCAGGAGCCCGCTGCTGCCTCCCGGCACGGGTATTCCCCCCGTGCGCAGAGAAGAGGATCCACCTTGAGAGAGCCGTGGTGGCAGCGAGAGCTGGCCCCAGCTGATGTTCCGGCCCCTCCTGAAAGGGTGCTTCCCGCAGACCATCTGGTGCAGCAGGATGCCCAGCGTCCAGATCATTGCTGCCTCGCCCTGGTACCGGCCCAGGCGGGTCCATTCCGGGGGACTGTAGGACAGTGTTCCTATGGAATACAGATGGAGTTCAGCAGGGCGATGCTGCTGCTCCCAGAGCCTGGCCCCAGCACCCCTGGCCGTGCAGGGGCTGCATCAGTGGCACACAGGGTGACCACTGCCCTCTCGCCAGCACCTGGGACTCCAAGTGTACAAACTTAGGGTTGCAAAAGAAGCCAAACGGGTGTCGGAAGAGGGCAGTGGAAGCCCTGGCTAGGCCTGACCATGACATGCAAAGGAAAAAGCCACTCAGTACTGGGGAAAAAACATGCCCTTATCCTCCCTGCCTGCATTGCATTGCCCCAAAAGTATTATGAAGCCAAGGCAGTCAGGGCGAGTGCAGCAGTGGGAGCCCTTCCTCTCGCCCTCACTCCAAACGGGCTGGTGCATTGGTGCTGGCTGCGCCTCTCTGCTACCCCCACCCACGGGGGTTTTTGTCAGGCTGGCTGCCCCAGCCCAGCCCAAGTCCAGAGTAGAATGGCTGGCAAAGGCTGCCAGCAGGGCTGGAAGATGCCTCCCCACCCAGCCCGGCTCAAATGCAAGCCAGCTGAAGGCTCAGTCCCCTGCCTTTGCCTGGCAGCAAAAGGGAGAATGCCCGCTGCCACAGCCAGCTTGGGCTGGGAGATGTCGGGCCATGAGATGCCAGGAGCGGGAGCACAGCCCTGTGTAGGCTCACCTGCAAAGTAAGTGTAGGCTGTGTCTTGCAGGTAGGTGCCACAGCCAAAGTCGATCAATTTGGCCTGCCCGCTGGCCAGGTCAACCAGGATGTTCTCTGGCTTGATGTCGCGGTGCAGGACCCCGCAGCTGGTGCAGTGCCGCACGGCCTCCAGCACCTGGCGGAACAGCTCCCGCGCCACCTCCTCGCACAGGAACCCCCGTGCCCGAATGAAACGCAGGAGGTCCTGAGAGCGCTCTGGCCGCTCCAGCACCATCACGATGCTGTTGGGGAGCTCGAGCCACTCCAGCAGCTGCACGACACCAGGGAAGCCGGTGGACACCTTGGCCAGCAGCACGATCTCCAGGGGTGCGCTGCTGCCGTCGGGCTGCGGGAGGAGCACGATGCCGTCAGCGGGGGCCGATGCCGTGCCAGGCCTGGGGAAGCCCTCAGCCAGGCCGGGATGCTCTGCGCCCTGCGCTGGGCCCACGCCCGCTCCCCCTCCAGGCGTCCTGGCGCCTTCCACCCTGCCGGCCGCCGCCTCATCCCCGCCCGGCACGGCCCGGCTTCTGCCGCTGGCCCCGCTCACTCACCAGCTCGTCCCAGTGCCGGATGCGGTTCCGCGGCACCCTTTTGATGGCCACCTGCAAGCCAAGGGCACCAGCGGGCTCAGCTCGCCGCCCGCCCTGCCGAGACCCAGCCTCCTCCTCCTCCTCCTGCTGCTGCGCCTCGTCCTCCCCCTCCGCGCCCTCCTCCTGCGCCCGCCGCCGGCCCCGCCGCTCACCGGGGCGCCGTCCGAGAGCCGCGTGGCCGAGAAGACGCTGCCGAAGCCGCCGCGCCCCAGCAGCGAACCCACCCGGTAGCGCTGCAGCAGAGCCTCCTGCGCCTTCCCTGCGGGCGGGACGCGGCTGTCAGCGCTCGGCCCGGGGCCAGCAACGGCCCCCGAGCGCCCCTCAACCGCCCCGGGCCGGCCATCCCCAGACGTTCGCTCTTTGGAACGGGACACGGGAGGCTCGGGGCCGGCGGCCGCGCTGCCGAGCGGCGCAGCTCGGGCCGGGGAAGCCGCGGCGGAGGCGGAGGGAGCGGCCATGCCGCGTGTGTCCTCCGCGGGCTCCGGGAGGGGCCGGGGCCGGGGCCAGGCTCGGGTCAGGCGGAGCCAAAGGGCGGCGATGCCGCCCCAGCCCCAGGCGCTGATGCCCGCCCAGCAGCGCCACCGCCAGTACGGCCAGAGCCGGGCGGAGGCGAGACCGCGGCGGGACGGCTGGGGCCGGGGACGGGGCAGCCCCGCCCGGGGCCGGGGGCGGGCCGGGGGCATGGCCCGGCCCGGCTGGGGGAGAGGGAGGCGGGGAGAGGAGAGGGACGCCGGGAAACGGACCCCGCGAGAAGGGTGCCCGGCAGCGGGAAAGGGAGGGAGAGAGAATGAGAAAGAGAAAGAGAAAGAAGAAGATTGCGTTAGCCAATCTGCTGCTCCTGCCGCTGCTGCCGCCGCTGCTGCCGCTGCCGCTGCAACTGAAGCACCGGGGCCGTTTGTCCCCGTGTCCGTTCCCCGCTCGCCCCACGAGCCCCACGGCCGAGCCCCGCGCGCCCGGGGACAGCCCCTTAGTCTGTCCAAACACGGCAACTTTGCAGCGTTGAGCCCAGATGCAGAGTCCTGACTCCTGCCCACGGGCAGAGCAATCCCCTCGGTGGCTGCTGTGCCTTGTCCTTGCCGAGGGACAAACACTGTCAGGGCACATTCCCTTGCTGCAGGATTCCGACCTGAGCCAAGCACTGCACTTCCATCTCCAGTGTTGCTTTGCAGAACAAACAGGGGGAGGAAAACTGTGTGTAGCTCATGGTATTTGAGAGTGTCTAAAACTGCCAAGTCACCGATCTGAGAGGTGAGGTGCATTTGGAATGAATGGGATGGAGAAGTAGTGCAACATGGCAAGGGGAGCCTCGAAATCAATGGAGGAAACCATCTTGGATGTTTCTTTCATTCTCATTTCACTTCTGGAAAGCTGTTTCAGTTTTCCAGGAATCTTCTCCTGTCTGCTCTTCTCAGGAACCTCTCCTGGAGAACAAGGTGGAGCTGCTGTCTGTGAGATACAAAGCTGTGTTTCGTGTCAGGTACATACAGGCAGCATGTGTGCTTGTGATTGTGATATGTGTGGAAACTGATCATAGGACAATTAAAGGATGAATTCCAAAAAAATAAATGAGGGAGTAAAACATGGAAGAAGGCCTTTGAACTTATCCTTTGTTTGCAATTAACTTTTATAGCATCCGAATTAAAGCTTTAAGGATGTTGCTACTGGACAGGAATTTTTTGCACGTAGCTAAGGATTAAACAGCTTTGCAATAATAACCTTTTGAAGTATAATTTTAGAATATTGTTTGTAGTAAGGAACTTTGAAAATATAAATTTTGAATATATGTAAAGAAAATATGCTTATCTCAACACCTTAGCAAAACAGTAAAAAGCAGCTTGAGAAAGGAAGATGAACATCAACCCAAGGATTGATAGCTTCGACCAAGGGAAGCTGGACATCACTGCTATGAGATTTATAGTCTTTGCAATTAAAAGGTGGGCCCACATCTGGAGTCTGGACCGCACCAGCTGGGAGACCTCTTTCTTCTTTCGGAAGTCGGACCCCACCATCTGGGGACACTCCTTTCTGGGGTACATCCTGAGAAAACTAACTCACAATAGTGTATAGAATTGTGACGTAAAAATTAGGAATAGAAACTGCTGAAAAAAAGCTTATGTGTGCCCCTATAAATATCTGTACGCCCCAACCATCGGTGTGCAGTTGGAGGGAAAACTTCCCCCACTGTACCCAGCGCTGTTTTGCTCATACTTTACCACCTTAATTAATAAATTGATTGCTGCTTGAATATTGGCCTAGTCAAGCTTCTTATTTATAACATGCTCAGCCTTCTCCAAGGGCACCAGCCATCCACACCACAGCTGCTCCCAAGCATGTCCTGATCCAGACTGGACCACCTAGAACGCTTCCTCTAGAAAAACAATCATGAAATTGTTGAAAAGAGATTAGAGACAAAAAGGGAAAACAAGAAAAAAGGTAAAAACTCCTTTCTCTGTCAGGCACTTGATGAAGGCCCAACCCCTACGTGCTAGAGAAAAACCCACCCACAGGTGAAGGAAGCCCATGCTTTCTCTCCTCCCCGCTGCACTCACCCCCAAAATAAAGGTGATCCCAAAGCAATTAAGGAGACTGGAGCAGCCCAAGCCCTTCCTCGCCTGCAAAGCAAGGCAGCCATGCACAGGGTCTGGAGTCCCACCTCTGCTCCCACCATGGGGGTTTGTTTGTGTCGGCCTGGCTGCCCCAGCCCCAGCCCCAGCCCCAGCCCAGGCCACGGTGGGTGCTGGGGGCTGTTGGCAGGGCCAGGAGCCAACTCCCATTTCATACCCACCCAGCCCATCCGCCCAGCCCTGCCAAAAAGCAGCTGGGCAGCCGACTGAAGAATCAGCTGCACCCACCCCAGACAGGGGGAGCCTTTGGCTCCTGGTCAGGCTGTGCAATGCCCAAATCTGGGAGCGTGTCCCTGGCTGTGGACTCTGCAAATTCGCTGTGGAGCCTGCCTTTGAAGAAGGTGCCAAAGTCCATCTGTGGTGTTACATTTTAGTTCAGTGGTATGCTCTGTCTCACCCCTGGAAAATGTGCGGTTTGTTCCCAGCCTGTGATCCTCCCCTGCAGTGTCATGTATCCGTAATCCCAATGGCCCAAGTCTTTTTCCGCGCCCACTTTGAATCTCCCTGTTAAAGCTGTGCGAGGGAGACGGAACTCTCTCTTGGCCCTTTCCTCCCTAAGCTCTCCCTCTCTCCCCATCCCTCCCCCTTCCCCCCTCCTGCCACAGAAACCATGCTGTTCCCGGGGGTGGGACCCCCAATCAACCCTCATCTAATTAGCACCCTTAGAAGCCGTGTGGAGTTTCCTTGCCTGCCTGCTGCTACCAGCCAACATACAGCTTAGCGGCCCCGGGGGACCCCTGGGGCCCCTTAAACAAACAGCAACAATCTTGGCTTATTTAAATTTATTTATTTACTCTTTTTCGTCATCAAAATAAAATATATACAATTAAAAATATGTGATCAAAATTTAAAGATACAATCAAAACACATGCACATATGTAACTATCAAGCCTAAGGCATAAATCCTATTCTTCAAATGCTCTTCATCCAGGCAGCAGATTCTTCCTGAGCTTGGAGGAAAAAGAGCTCTTCTGGATGGGAGGCAAGGACTTTGTGGGTAAGGGAACATGGGAATTGTCCAGAGAAAACTTCTCAGTAAGACTGTAACCAG
The DNA here is from genome assembly GCF_015832195.1 of Motacilla alba alba. NCBI lineage: Eukaryota > Metazoa > Chordata > Aves > Passeriformes > Motacillidae > Motacilla > Motacilla alba. The sequence goes on from NW_024037374.1 coordinate 4,176,473, forward strand.
TCAGATCTGCAAAATGGAGACACAAAGTAGAACAGAGGCCATGATGCAAACCTAAAGCAGCTAAAGCTCCATATTTCATGGGACAGACTTCCTGCACACTTCCAAACAGCTGCACAGGGAAAAAGGCTCCTGCTGGCACTCACGGGAGGCAGGCCAGGGCAAAACCCTGACCCACTTCCACAGAGCTAGCACAGGAACACCCTGGCCTCTGGGCTGCCCTGGGACAGCAGGGAGCCCAGAGCCCTGTGCTTTCCAGGCATGGCTCAGCTGCACATGCCCCCTCCTGCTCCTCTCCATGCCCCACAGCTCAGCAGCCCTACAGCTCCACGGGGCACTGGCAGCAGCCCAGCTCATTGCAGGGGGCACAGGCAGGGCACAGCTGCTCCCTGGGAATATGCACAGGCTCTCTGGGCTGCCACAAGACCCTTCCTCCCACCAGAGATTGGCCCAGCTCCCCCCTCACCTCTGTGTGAGGCTGAGCCATGATCGCCTTCACCTTGTCCTCACTCTGGAGTTGCTTCAGGCCCCCCTGCCATGACTAGGAAGGGCGATGGAGAGAGCGGGGGCAGATGCACACCCGTCCTTAGTATTCCGTCATTTTTGGCACAGCTAAAAAGGCAAATCCGCAGGTGTCCAACTCAGCACTTCCTCAGCTTTCTGGAGAACATCACGCCTTCACCAGCCCAACATTTTGGAGAGGCTTTCCCGCACATGTGGAGGCTTGCTGGCAGCACATTTCTTCAGCTTGGTGCCCATCCCCTTGTAGAGGGCAGAGGCAAGCTTGGTGGCCACAGTGCGGACATTGGCGCTTCGGACAGGCAGCGCCTTGTTCTCCAGGAAGGACCAGAGCACGGGCAGGGCGTAGCGCTGGACCACTTCAGGGCTGCTGGCATAAACCCACTCCACAAGCACTGCCGGGAGAGAGACACAGCTTCTTAACCACCAACCTTAATGCCAACAAGGCTCTCCCTCTGCTTTTGCTTCTTGCAAGCCTCTCTGGCTAAGTTCAGCAAAACAGCACCCAGAGCCCCATGATCCAGAAACGGGCAAAGCAGCTGATCATCCTTGAAACAGAGCCACCAGCCCCTCAGGACTAATTTCTCCAACCAGAGCCTTGTTCCTGTGGCAGACTTCGTACCTTTACTACATTATTTCACAATTTCTTTCTGCATGAACAATGAATGAAGTGTCAAAGTGCCTTTTATTCCCATTAAGAAGGTGTCTAAACCCACACTGAAGATTTGCAAATGCACCGTAGAGAGGAAATGGAGAGATTTCTAATAGAAGGGATGATTCCATTTTTGTAACGTTGATGTCAAGTGCCAGATGTCTCATCTGGCTCTTCCCTTTGCTCAGTGGCACACAGCAAAGGGCAGTATTAGAACACACCTCAAAACTCCAGCCCACCAGCGATGGCTGCTGCTTGACAGCTGGATTAGAAACATCAGTGACTAGCTGGTGTCCTTGGCAGAAGGCTTTTGTGGCTTCCAACAAACAGCTGTTGCAAACCTCAGGGTGTCTTAGATAATTACCCAGACCCCATTGCTGTGGCATTTGAGCATCTCCACATTTTAATGCCACTTCCCCTCCCCATGGTAATGGCCTTTTTTCTTATAATGTCCACTGAAATATAGGGGCATAGAGGGAGAAAAATGCCACACACGAGACTGAAATTCAACCAAACCACAAGTGTTTTCTCTTATTGTCTCTGAAATCTGCTCTCTGCTCATTTTCTGAACTGAACTATATCAAACACAGAGAAAAATTTACTACCAACAGGCTTCTAGCATGGCAGATTTGGCTGAGAGATCAAAACCTGAAATGCTCTGGAGACCATTCTTATTTTCTGATCAGGCATCATGTTATCTAGCAGCCATTTAATATTCTGTGGTGGAAGAGACTTCCTTTTCTCTATGCTGGTAATCCAGCAGCAGTCATCAACATTGAAACAGCTCCTGAAAGTACCCAAAACCAATTCTGCTAAGCGGGAAAGGGTTATGGTACCCATCTTAAAATGGGAATTCATTTGAGTTTAAATGTAATTAAAGACATCGGTGACTGTTGAACATGAGGAACAGCTGTCTGTTCCTACTCAATCTCAGAGAGAACATCTGCTTTTTCTGAAGTAGTCCTAATTTATGGTTAATTCCTTTATTTGAAAAAGAGATCAAAAGAACTGCAAAACTAAATTGCCTATTGCTGGAGATGGACTTTATTCAAATGCTCTTTAAAGGGCCTTTGACATTCCCAATGGCTGAACATGCCCTTTTGAGATTCCTAATGAAGACACAAAGTGTATTAAACCTTGCATTCAAAGATGTTGGCCTAATTAGCAGTGGATTTAGCCCCAGTCAAAGCAAGGCTATCAATCATCTTCTCTACTGTCTATTGAGATGATCATTTTTCCATTCCTTGGCTATTGCTGACATAGCAAACTCCTCTGAGGAATCAATTATCAGCTGCATTTGTAGCATTTTGGACAGTGCTGACACAGGCAGACACTGTTTGCACACCCTGAAATGCTCAGTCCAATGCCACTTTGACAGCACAGGCAGGGAGCCTCAGCACTCTGCTTCTGTCCCTCTGCCCCCAGAGGCTGCCCTGCACTGAATCCGTGCCTCTAATACATCTGTTGAGTTTTCACCTAAGCTGTGACCCCCAGGCTCTGCACGGTTCAGCCTCCAAACTTTCTGAGACAAAAACAAGAATTCTCTGAGAATAAAACTGATCCCCTGAAGCAGCATTTGCCACCATTTTCCCTACAAGTCACAGATGTCCCTGAGCTTCCCAGAGAGGAGCCAGCTGGGGTATTTTTAGCCCCTCCCTTTCCTGGAGCTGGGTTCTGGAGCTGAGATGCCCCAGTGAGAGCTCAGCCCCGAGGCCGAGCGCCGCCCCCATCTCAGATGCTGCACAGCTCTGCAGCAGCCAGGGGAAACCTGCCAAATACACCTGCCATGGGTATTGGGCACGAGGGACAAGCTCAGCACCTCCTGATTTGGAGGAGCTACTCTACTGTCTGTTCACAGGCATTCCCTGTAAAGACTCCCTGGGAAGACCTCTTGGCTTAGGAGGGGAGGCCGTACCTGTGATACGCTCGGTGACATCCAGCAGAGCTTGGCCACTCAGTTGATTCCATTGGTAGCTGAACTCTTTCAGCAGTGATACTTTATCTACAAGTGAAACACATGTTTCCGCTCACTCTTCTGAGGTCATAGGAGAAAGGACAGTGGGGAGGGAAAGGGCAGGGGCAGCCCCATTTTATAAAATAAAGTACATTTCTGCTGATTTTTTAATCCTTCTCTTCTTCCCTTCCAGCCTACAGGGCAGGCTTTTAAATTCCAAAAGAAAAGCTCTCCTTTCACATTTGTAAATCCAAACTTGTCTGCTGTACCAGGAGCTATGTTAAAACATTTCACACCAGGGACCTCAGGAGTTCAGTCACATGTAAGCAGTGAAAGGCTTTTGCATCCCAGAGCAAAAAGGAAGAAGCCCATACTTGGGACACAGAAAGGCACTGAATCAGGCAGTTTGGGGGTTCACAGAGCAGCTGGGGAGGAGAAAGTGGAAACTCCCCTTGAAGACCTGCCTCTTCAGCACTCCTTTTTCCAGGCATATTTCCCCAGTGCGGCATTTTCAGAGCTGACATAAATCTGTGTGGCAAAGGAATTTAGAGCAGCCCTGGCCTATGGAGTTGTTTGCTACAGCCATCTTGCCCCATGCAAAACAACACGTGGAACAACATTGACAGCTGGGTTTACACCTGCTTGTTATAAAGAAATGAACTGGGTGAATCATAAGTTCCCCTTTGAAAACAGAAGACAAAGAAGAAAAGTGGAAAATAGGCAGCTAATGCCTATAATGTGGAGCCTTCCAGGTGGCTGCTCTGCAGAAGCTCTGGGGGGTCAGTGTCCCTTCATGCCAACAGCAAAGCTATTCATCTGGGAGGTCAAACGGGGCCCAAGCAAACTCCAAAACCCGCTTTGCCTCTGAATTGCAGCAAAGCTGTAGTCTGGAACTTGCTCTTCAGGCAAGCAGCACAGAGCCAAGGGCTCCTGGGACTTTTGGGAAAGGCTGGTCACCTTCAAGCCTGTTGGGGGACTGGGGCATAAGGACTGCACCTCCACAGCTTCTGCTGGATGCCAGCTGGAGCGTTCCACAGACAACAGCAGCTATCAAGGCACTCAGCGTTCTCTTGTGTGGGAGAGACAGATGCAGTTGAGCAGAGTCCATGCCAGGGCTCAGCCTTACCTAAATGAGCAATGGCTTCTTCCAGGGCTTTCACAGCTGCGGCACGAACCCTGGGATCCTTGGAGTTCAGGTTCTTTGTTATTCCTTCCACCAAACCGATGACCACCGGGTTCAAGGCACCTTTCAGCACGCCTGTGATTTCAGCCAGCACGTCCAGCGCCTTCTGCTTCACTTTCTTGTGGCTGTCAGATATTCTCAGGACAAAATAATCAAAAATCTGTGAAGAGAACAAACAACATGAAGGCTGGATTCAAATGTCCTTGTTTGAAGAGTGCATGTAGCAGTCAGCAGTGTAAAAGAGGAAAGTGATCCTTTCTGTCAGCTCAGCACTTGCTTGCACAATTTCACTGTTTTCCTGGGGGCCACTCACTGGGATGGTGCCACAACCTCATGCCGGTGGAAAGATTTTCTTCAGGTTTTAAGAGGTTTGGCTGGGGACAGAATAGTTCCTATGCTATTTCTCTCCATTGATAAATCATTAAAACAATTCCATTTCTTAATGCTGAAGACAACCTCTGCTTTAGAAGGGTGGAAGCAGATGTTTACAATGCCTGGTTTTCTATACAGTTGCTTCAAGTACTGAGGCCAATTAGGATTTTGCCAAATCTATGGCTGGAGGAGATCTAAGTTTTCTTTTGTTTGTCTCAGAGGCAGTGTCGGGAGAAGTTCAGGGCTCTGATCAACTCTTCCAGGATCCAGACCATTTCTCTAAGTAACAGGTAGACTTCTGAAATTCAATGTGCTGTACAGCTCTCATTAGAGCAGCTTCAGTCCCCTGACAGCCACATCATCAGGCACCTTTTCCTGGAAAAAGGGAAAAAGCAGCTACTGGGAGGAGAAGGCAGAGATTAGTCCTTAGCTGTTTTCCTCTTTTTCCAAAGAGAAAAAAAGACCCCCCCAGCAAGGGTGAGCACTGTCTTTACCAAGAGGAATAGGAACAAGGATGGAAATGAGTAGCCAGAGTTGTAGCTGTGCAAGACAAGATGGAGTATATAGAAGTATTCTTTAAAAAAACAACTGGGTTTATAAACCAACCCAGCCTGATCCTTCTCTTCCCTATGCAAACCCATTTTTGGTCTAGAGAATAACTGCCATGCCTTCAGTGGCAGGATTCCCTCCACTTAACCCAAGTGGGAGTAGGAGAGAGCAGCAGTTACACCAGCAGAAAATTCTGTCCTCTGATGAACAGCATCAACAGGCACCTGCCAGACAAACACAGCTGGACTGAAATAACTTGTCCTGAAGCCTGAACCTGAATTAAATTTGTCTGGGTAAGAGGGACCAGCGTGTCCCAAACAGCCAGGATGGAGTGCCAAGACACACGGAATTAACTTCACAGCTACAGGCTCAGGAAAGGAGCTGAAGGAAAGGAACAGTGAAGATACCCTACATACTTGGACAATGTTAGTGGAGATGAGCTGGGGGCTGGTTTTACACAGGTCTTGGAGGAGTGCCACTCCTTCCAGCCGTGTCTGAAAGCCCTTGGCTTCCAGGAGATTGTAAAGCTTCTGGAGCAGCTCCGTTCCTTCCACAGCTGGAGGTAACGTGACCTGGGCTTTTGCACGGTGTAGGAGGTGTCCATCAGAGGTAGATTTCACCCTGGGAAATAAAACCAAATGAAGACCTGTTGGTGATAATTATCATAGCATGGCATCCCCATCATGGAAATAATTACCATTGACTCCATGATTCCAGAAGGCTGATCAATCCCTATATTATATTATATTATATTATATTATATTATATTATATTATATTATATTATATTATATTATATTATATTATATTATATTATATTATATTATATTATATTATATTATATTATATTATATTATATTATATTATACATATTAAGAAACTCATCGCCCTTGCAGACAGTCTGATGCAGACACACCAGATTGGTCAATTGAATCCAAACACCATCACCAGTGGCCAATTAAGAAATTACCCTTTGGCAAACAAATCTCCATGACACATTCCACATGTTCACAACAACAGGTGCAGCAAAGGGAAGATAAGACTTGTTTCTCTTTCTTTTCTCTGATCTTCTCACAGCCTTCCCCAGGACAATGCCTGGGAAAGTTGTGCCTGCTGCTCTCTGTGGAGAGAGCTGCAGCCACAGGTAATACCTTCAGTTAATTGTGAGCAAAACATCTTCAGCAGCTTTCCTAATTATGTGATTTCAAGCTGGAAAATCATGAGGCTCTGAAGTGCAACGTGGACCTCATGACAATCACTAAGGGAGACAATCTGCAAGTAACATTCTCAGCAGTGCTCACTCAGGAAAAGCAAGGATGAGGTGCATCTGATCTTTCTTCAGATGGCTGCCAAGGCACACAGGTCACATTGCTTTGTGGAGAAAGACAGACACTACTTCCAAGTTTAAATGCCTCCCCATATGGGACGTGTGTGTCTTATAATAAGGAAACTCATCACTCTGGAGAAGTGTCTCTACAACCAGGCATGACAACCTGGAGAAGTAGCTCGGATGCATCTGAGCAGATAAACAGGGCCGTATTTGAAAGATTCAGAAAATCAGTAACGGAGATAAAACCAGAAGCCAGACACCACAGAACTACACTCACATTCCATTTGCTTCCCTAGAGACCAGATCCACAGCTTAACAACGCCACTGGGAACAATTCTCCTGGATCAACCTGTCTCTTCCATGAGCATGGGAAGATGCTAGCCATGCTACGGAGGCATGTGGTCACTTTCCTGCCACTGCTGAGCATGACAGAGCTAAATTAATCCCCTCTGTTATCAGAGGAGAACAGGTACAAGTAGCTCTGCAACTGCCATGAAGAGAGAGCAAGGAGCAAATTCCTATCTTAAATGCTGATTGCAGCACAGCACAAAATAAACCAAACATGCTGTCCATCAAGCAAATTGTAGGAAGGACAGGAATATCAGGACAAAAAGTCCACATTGAGACACCTGTTGACTGATGTTGCTCAGGAATTGCCTTGCTACTCACTACTCAAACTTGATACTGTTTGAGGGTAAGAAATCCATGATTCAGCCAGGCCAAACCACATGGATGAGAACTGCATCTCTGTGGAATGGCATCTTGCTTCTAGGCTGAGACTTCTCATCCAAGCACCCATCTGAAAAAGACTCCACTCAGATGAAAAAAAAGGCCCTGGTTGAATTTACTTGTCCCAAGTCAGGCAGCAGAAACGTGGCCCTGTCACAGCCTCCACAACACTGCCCTTGCCACTGCACTGGATCGTCTGAGCTGCAACCAATGGGTGCCTTTTTGTCTCCCAACTTTGTGAAAACCCCTCCAGAGAAGTTGTGTTCAGCCTAATGCAGAAGTAGACATTTTTTATCGTAGAGCATTTGTAGGGAAAGGAAACAATCTGTGGCACTGGTCACCTCTGCCAGAAGGATTTTCCTGAGGAAGAGACATGTAAAGCTTGTCATGTGGCTTTGTCACATCTGACAAAAGTGCTCAGTACCGTTTACGAGAAGACAATGTGGCCTGGGGCTTCTTTGAGCCATCATTCCTCTTCTTCACTGGCTCCTTGACAGATGGGCATTCACCCTTCTGGTTTTCCATCCCCTACAAGGACATGGAGAGACCCCATCAATCTTTAGAGTACAAAATAGGAAATTCCCTGTTTAAAACACAAGTTAGAACCAGGACCACTGCTACCAAGGCTTAGGGAAACATTTCCTAACTTACAGATGGAAACAGACCAGAGATTCAGATGCCAACTCTTTGTTTCCAATAGCCCAAGGCAGGTTATTGGTGCTCCCAGACTGAGCAGCAGTCTAAAATCCCAAATTCCTTAGTCTTGAGTACAAATGGGAATAATGCAACCTGGCAGGCAACGAGTGTTTATAGAGGAATCAACAGAAAAAACTGGACTCTTTGGGGGTTGGCCCATTGTGTTGGAAGTCAATTTGGTTCAAGACTCACTCTCCCTGTGCCTGCACAAAGGCATGCTCCCTTCTATAATGTTGATCAAAAAAATTAAATCCCCCCCCAAACAAACAGAGGATTTTCCACTGGATGCTGCTGAATTCATCAAGCTGCTTCCAGCTCCACAGGGCTTGACAGCAGGGCAGTATTCCCAAAAGAGAGACAGTAATTGTAGTAACTAGGATTGACTTGGCCATCTTTTGTAAATTTGGAAATTTTCTTGGTACCACTATTTCCAGTGTTTTTGCAAAGACTCTGTTATCTTCAGAAGCACTGTTCTCACTTAATTGCTTTACTGGGGGCAGAGTAGGGAGAGCGTGGTGGGGGCTTACACTTAAATGTAAACCCATTTTCTCCTCTTTCCCTTTCCTCTTTGTGACTGATATTGGAAATATTCAAAACCCCACTTTTTCTCTAATAGTATCAGTTCCTTTGTGGTCTGCAGGTGAACAGGCTGAGGATTAACAGCTCATTCCCAGGAGCAAAATGATTGAGCAGAAGAGGAATGAGATCAAGACAGATTGGGTATGTTTGATCTCATATTAGCAGTGGCAATGCTTGCACAAAGGAGACATTTCTCCTGCCAAGCACTTACTTTCTTCTTAATTCTTCTCAGAATATCTTCCAGGTCACAGGTGGCAAGAGATTGTTCCAAAAGCATTTTGAATCTTTGATGATTGAGCAACATCTTCACCATCTCCTGTCCATAATGCCTAAGGAAGGATGGAAGGAAGGATGGAAGGAAGGACGGAAACAAAAGAAAAGTGAACAAAGGAAGAGTGTTAACAGAAGAGGCTGATCCCTTAAACTCATCTGGTGCACTCCTTGCATCAGAAGGCGTTACCTACTCAGCAAAGAGGGAGATTTACCTCCACTTGACACTGCTGTCACAGTGCTGTCAGCTGAACACAAGAGGCAAGAGGAGAACGTGGAGCAACAGAAAAATACCATTTCACTCTGAAACTGTGCGTGGGCTTCAGTGGCATCAAAGGATCCCAGGGAACAAGCAAAACGCATCTGCTTTGCTGTCAGAGCCTATTAGCAGTGTCTTGCTGCCATTGCACAATATTTTGCCTTTCTTGAACTGGCAGGGAAGCCAGGACAAAACACCTCATGCATCCTAGTGATTATTCTATACTATATGTAGGCACAGGGGCAGCTAGTTGCTCTGGTGCTCTTGGCAGCTATTAATGGCAATTTAATAATCAAAGGAAGGGGATTTTGGTGGTTTGCGTTGATTTTGCCACTAGGAAACCAGTTTTCTTCAAGAAGAAATTTGGAGCTTACTGAGCCACAGATACCAGCATTCTAGAAATCTGCAGAACATGTTCAGAAAGACTGAATATGTTGGCTAAAGACCCATGAAATATCTCTAGGAAAGTCTGAAGTTACTGAGAAATGGATGTTTGGGATCCTTCAGTGATGAACATTAGCCAGCCCTTTGGCTTTGTGCATCTAAGGCCACACAAAACTGTTGGACTGGCTCATCTGAGCTCTTTTGATCTCAGTAAAGAATCCTTCAAGCCACAGGAAGCTGGCAATGCTCCTTTCTGCTGGCCAACCTCAGGTTACCCAGTACAGCCATTTGCCCAGGCAACCCAGAGCAGTGGTCACAGCACCAAGGCTGGCAGAGCTCTAGGAGCATTTGGACAATGCTCTCAGGCACATGGAGTGACTCTTGAGGCCACTGCACATGAACAGGAGATGGACTCGATGACCCTGATGGGTCCCTTCCAGCTCAGCATATTCCATCATTCCATGACCCTGATTCACACAGTGAGGTAACTTCATAGTTCCTTTAGTTTCCACTCTTTTGTGGTTTTACCTTTATAGGCAGACACAAAAGGGTTTTCCTGCTTTCGGAGGGGAAATGAAGATCATTACCTTGTGTCCTTGTGACAGTCCTGAGCAAGCTTCCCTGCCACGTGTGCCAGCCGCTCAGCCCTGGGGGTGCCTGCGAGCTTTGTGACTCCAATTCTCTCCAGCAGGGACAGGAGGAGTTTGGCCGCACACTTCCGCACCTGGGCGTGGCGGCTCCTGGGAAGGAGAGAGCAAACCCTGGGGCACAGGGAGAAGGAGCAACAGCAGCACAGGCCTTGGCCAGAGCCTGCTCCCTGTCCTCGCTGGGAGAAGGAGGCCTGGCTTCTCCCTGCAGCTTTAGACACCTGCAGAAGGTTCTGTCCTCAGGGAAACACAAAGTTAGCATTGTACAGAAGGCCTGCCTGCAAGGAAGAGGGAGGGATTCAGTCTCCCTGCACCATCTGATACTCCATTTCTTTCACAGTATTTACTCTGAGAAAGATTAAAGAAATAGATTACATTGAGAAATTCTTTAGCAATTAAGGACAAGTCATGCTGAGCCATCACAGGGCACCCACTACACAGAGCTGCAGCAGGATTGAGGCTCTTTCCACCCATTTATCCCCAAATCTGCAGAGCTTTGGAAAAAAAACAAATGCAGGGAAAACACCCTGTGGGCCGTGAAGTTGCAGAATATCCAGCAATGCAGCTTGTTTCTTCTGTGAGGCTTGGCAAGGGATACATCTGAATGTTTTACCCTATTCCAAAGCTGAGGAAGGGGTGGCAGACAGTTTAGCCATGGTGTCCTGTTCTAGAGAGTGTCTCTTGAGAACTATCAAGCCCAGCACCAACATTTAAGGCAGCAGTTGCTTCAACTGTCCCATGGCAATCAGCCTGTGAAGGTGCCTTTACAGTGATTCATCATCTCAAGGCTAACATGAAACATCAGTTTGAATAGAAAGTAGAGTTCTGTGGCCAGGACAGTCATACAAGACTCCTTTTGGCAGGAGCTGCATCTGCTGTGCAGGCTGTGCCACCCCCAGCAGATTGTCCCCCATGTGCTCCACGCCCCAGCAAGCACCCTCTCATTTCTCAAGGTAATGGCATCATGAGGAGACATGGTTTTCCCAGGGCCTCTGTGGTTAGCGCTGTGAAATACCAAACACTGCTCACAGCTGCAATTGCAATTGTCCCTCTTCCCACAAAAGCACAAGGCTCCATCCTCAGCCTTTGCAGGCACTTTCACTTCCCCAGCGGTCACCACATCTAGGAAAATCTGACAGACTGGGAGAACTCCAGGAAGCAGCAGGAAGCTGAGTCAGAGGAGCTCTAGTTTGGATAGCAGGAAAAAGGTTTTTCACCCAGAGGGTGGTTGGGCACTGGAACAGGCTCCCCAGGCCAGTGGTCACAGCACCAAGCGGGACAGAGTTGAAGAAGCATTTGGACAGCAATCTCAGGCACTTGGTGTCACCCTTGGGCTGTTGTGTGCAAGGCCAGGAGCTGGACTCCATGGTCCTGATGGGCCCCTTCCAACTCCCCATATTCTACAAGTCTGGGATTCTGAGAACTAACAGGCTGCAGGAGGGCAGAAATAGGTGACAAGAGGAAAGAAATGAGGTTGATCCGAGAGTCAAGCCACTGAGTTCACAGGAGACACAGGATACAGGACCCTTCCCTTCCACCATTCCCATTCTGTCTCTCATCCCTTCTTCCTCCCACACACTAGAAGGTGAAGAATATCACTAAAAGAAGAAGAACCTACTTGACTCCCATGTCCATGAGGGCAGTCATTGCTCGTGCAGGAGTCACAGTCTCCACCATGATCCCCAGGGTCTGACTGGCTGCTTTCTGAACAAATTCTGGGGAGTTTGACACCATCTGGAGAAGGACCCGAGCAACCTCATCCACCTCAGAGTCCATCTCCTTCTTCAAGGTCACAAAGAGCTCTCCCAGAGTGACGATTGCAGAGTAGGACACCTTGGAACGGAGGTTGGTCACCTGGGCAAGTCATGAGGGGAAACATAAGAACCACCTTGAAAAGCAAGCCAGTTGCCTTCAACAGAAGTCCCAGAAAAAGACAACACATCCCACTGTGTCCAGAGGAACATAAAAGTACAAGAAGAGCAGGAGAGCACAAGCACAGAAAGACACTTACTCTGGCACCAATTTCTGGCCTCAGACCTGCTGATTGCAGGCCTAAAAACAAATTTCCCTAAAGTGTTCTACTTAACTCTCCTAAAATGTCCACAGCTTTGATTTTAGGCCCTTTGACTAGCAAACTGAAGCAAGGGCTGCTTTCAAATCATAAATGCACAAGTCATAAAGACAGAAGAGTCAGGTGCTCCTGTTCAAAAAAGCAACACCAGCAGGTGAAGCACTCAGCCAGGAAACACAAAACACTGGCTCAGGTCTACAGACTAATTTGCAGTCTTGAATTACAGCTTGGGCAGAGACTGGGACTCTGGCAAATAACCTCATCAGTGTCTCAGTGTCTGCATTTGCACATTGCATTATAAAGGCACCACACTCAGAGGAGTGTCAGAGACCAGTAAATACAGCTACATGGAGCCACAGATCCTACAGAGAGCTGACAGACATCAGAAACAGAAGGTCTAAAACCAGAAATGAAGGCAGACCCTGAGCACCCATGGAGATGAACAAGCACATACCTACTCTACACACCGTGTATCAAGTGTGGGGGACAATTCAGAACAATGTTCTCACCTGGCTGGTAACTGCCAAGCAAACGTCACGAAGTCTACACAGCAGGACCTCTGAATGGGACCCAGCCAGGTGTCTGATCTTGAAGAGTCCCTTCTCCTTCAGCTCCCTGAAAGGCAGAAGATTGATTTTTCTCTCCACCAAGGCAGCACCCCTGAAATTACCAGCCTGGCAGCTCAGTCCAACAATGGGAGATGCTTTTCAAGGAGTACTTAATGAAATCGTGGAATGCGTTGCCCCAGGATGCTGTGGCTGTCAAAAGCATACACAAATCCAAGAGGCAAATAGAGGGGTTTCAGAGTGGCATTTAAGAAGACAGCCTTTCTGAAATCTCTGGCACATGATGCCCCTCTGTTGCTGCTTCCTAGAAGCTGTGAGACCGGGCCATGCTGCTGTTTGTTGTCACCTCCCTGTACCTGTTCCTGAGACACAGTCCCACCGGGCTGTTATTGGGGCATTTTCCTTCTTTGTCAGCCCCAGCAGGCAGGGCAGCAGGGAGAGTCTGCACTGGCACTCTGCAGCTGAGGTTCCACTCTATGATCTAGGCCTGTCACCCCCTCCACTGCACCTCACATATTCCCCAAAAAAGCAGCAGGATGTCCCAGGAGATTCCACCCCTGGGCAAGAACTGTTGAAAGTCTGGCTTTTCCCAAAAATCCCTACCTAAAAGAACCCCCACAACAGCAACATGTTATTTAAAAGCTGCAAGCAACTCTGTCTCTCAGCACTTGCTTTGTGCAGGCCCTCAGCTACAGGAAGGTATGTGAGGCATCAGGGCTGCAGCACAGGGCTGGTGACCGATCCCACGGGCACCCCTGAGTGTCACCCGGACCCCCCACACCTGCAGAAGCTCTCTGCACCTCACAGGGCACCAAAGAGAAATGGGGAAGAGAAAGCAGAAGAGAAAGGGCAAAACAAAGGTGACAGCACAAGGAGATGCATGGTGGCAGATTTTTCCTGCTTATCCCAGTGTGAATGGAGTCCTTACCCCTGTGAGAATGAAGCATCCACCAGGGAGTGATCAAAAATATATCAAAAAGAAAACCAATATCACCTAACATTTTAGTTATCACCTCTGGGCCTCCGTCTGCCTGTGTATAATTTTGGGACACATTGTATTGACAAAACCTCTCAGGCCCATGTGAAGCAGTGAGAAGGAAAAGTAGCATTCCAAAAGTGCAAGATTCCTAGAGGATTTCATTTCTTTTTCCTTCCCTTCTGCCATGAGCCCTTCAGGAGTAATGACAGGCTGAGGGACTTGAAAGCACAACTCAGTCCATTTCTCAAACAAAGGAATTCCCTGGAGCTGATTCTGGGACTCCCACGCAGGAGCTCAGAGGGAGACCCTGTCCCCTGCCATTGCTGGCAGCAGTGGGAGCAGAGAGGAATCTTACTCAGTCCCACTGGGCCAGAGGCTCAAGGCACCCAAATCTCTACACTCAAAACTTCTGCCATCCTGCTTCTGCCTTCAGCCAGCAAATCATCTCATTCCAGAGCTTTTCTCTTCCCTCAAGGTTTCCTTTGCAGCTCCATGGAGCAGCAGGCAAAGCGAGGAAACAGCACGGACCTGCTGCAGCTGGAGCACTGCTGCAGACCAAGGCCAAGAAAAGGCTGCTCTCAAATCTTTATCCTCTGCCTGCTCTGCAGTGGTTTCACCAGCGCCCTTTGGCCCTCTGGGCTCTCGGGGCTCAGAGGCACTAGCAAGACACGCTTCTAACCTGCCTTCATGCCAAGAGGGACACAGAGTGAACAGGGCCTTTCTTACCAGTCATCGCTGCCGAGCAAGGAGAGTGCCTCCAGCAAGGACTGCTGTGGATCTGAAGAGGCCGTGTCCTTCTGCCCATGCCCACGGAGCGGCTCCTCTCGGCGCTCGGCACCAGTGGCCGTCTGCGAGGTCACTGCAAGGAGAGGCTCAGCCATGGGCGCTGCAGCCCCGGGCAAGGCACCCCGCCATGGAGCGGCCTGCAGCCCCATCTCCCAGCCAGGGTTTGCGTGCTGCAAAGTGGCACTGGGTCAGAGACTTCCCTGCTGGCTGGCTCCTTGGGCTCCTTGCTTTCTCCCAGCCCCTCCCATGCTGGGCACAGCTCCAGGCTAAACCTGACAATTGTCCCCGCAGCGCCAGCTCCCAAGTGCCACAGGTACCACAGCCAGCGGCAGGTTCCTGCGGCCGCAGAGCTCCCGCTCCCTGCGAGACAGCGCTGACCAGCAGCACTTGCTACCCCGGAGGGACCCCCTCAGGTGCCCCTCTTGCCTCAGCGCCCTGATTTCCCCCAGCCCTGAGGACAGGGGCACTCTGCAACTCCCTGAGGAGAGACCTGCAGCTGCCTGGAGACAGCACCAAGCCAAGCCTGAACAACCCAGCCCTGCTGGCCTGGCTGAATCCCCACGGAGCAGCTACCAGGGAACTGCCATACCTGACCCTTCCCACCTGACAGCGCCTCTGTTTCCTTTGACTGCAAAGATTCTAGACAGCAGGCAGCTGAGTGCACAGACATTTTAGCCTGCTCTTGGAAAGGGAGCAGTTTTTGATTTTGTTCTTTCCAAGCATCAGGAATCTTTACTCTTTCAGAGGTACACACTGCCAGTATTTCAAAGATGTTGAGCTGAAATGTATTTGCCATCTAACGGATGTGTTTGCAAACTCAGCAGTTTCTAAGCTTTCTCTTGTGGAAAAATTCAATTTCCAGACTAGACAGTTGACAAAAAAAGCCTTCCAAATGCACTCTGGGGATAAAAATATGCAAGTACAGATCCACACTTTCAGCAGACGCACTCTCTTGTTAATCACTTGACCTGGGTTTGCCTTAACTGAATTTTTTGGTAATGGAAAAAAAGTTTACAAGTTATGAGAAAAATCTGGTGATAAATGCATTTCTTATGAAAACCATGTGTCATCAAAAAGCACTGTCAATCAAACATTTCATCTTGTGCACTCAAAAGCTCATTGTCTAATGTGTAGATGAAAACTTGAGCTGTCTAAAATGATGGAGCACAAATATTGCACAGAATTTAGATGAACAGCTCTAGACTCTGTAGGGTTTTTGTGCTGCCTTGCATGTTCTCACAAAGCATAGAGGAATGACAACATCAAAAATATTCAGAGGGGAGCTAATCTGGATGTCACTGAGGTACCCCAGCCACTGACACCAGTGATGTCACTGCAGATGTATGGAGACATACACATCTAGATTCACTTTGAATGGAGAGCCACGTCAGGCTAGCTCTGGTCAATTCTGAACAGGGAAGTAGCATCACTAGAAAAGAGCATTCAAAGTAGCATTCCTAGCTCCCTTCGTCTTCTCTCACCCTACTTGGGATCACAGCACAGGCAGGCTACCCTCAAAGGAGAGACAAGAGCCACTAGGGACTATCTGCTGTCTCTTTACTGCAGGCAGCAAACAGCCTGGGAGCAGCAGGCAGCCCCTCCTGGCTCTCATCTGCTGCACACGGCTGCTGTATTTGCTGGGTGACACAGGAGGCACTGCTTGTTCCCTCTTGGCACTGCAGGCTGTGGGATGGTGGCAGCGAGGAGCCATCGGGCACTTCTGGGAGCAGCAGCACGACTGCACCAAGCCGCTGACTGCCCCGCAGAGACAGCCCTTGCTGGGATAGCAGAAAAGCCGGCTGCAGAACTGGACAGCAGCACAGGCAGAGGGCCCAGATGGTGAGTGAACAACTGATCGTGGTGCTTCTTGTAGGTGCACGCTGAGCACACCCTGGCAGACTGCCCTGCAGCTCATGCCTGCAGTCGCATCTGCCTCCTGGCACCAGTGCTGTAGTTTGGACTGTCAGGATGGGCAAAAGTCAGAGCTTAGGCCTTGACCCCTGCTTTATTCAGTTCAACTTTCCAATGGATCTCTAAGAACCAAGTGCTCCAGTACTACCAAGCTGGAGTAACTCAAAAGTAGATTTGCTGTTCATTCTCAGGACAGACTATGGACCCAAGATCCCAGCTGTGCTGGCTGAGGCAGGAGGCAGTTGGTGCTCCTTGTGCAAGGAAAAACCCATGTGGAAAAAGCTGCCAGGGAGCAGGCTTACCTGAGGAGCCGCGTGGGAAGCTGCCATCCCCATGGATGATGGGCATACTGGGCAGTAAGGGCATGTTGTCCTGCTTCCTCAAGACCTTCTTCTTCAAGGCACTACCAGGGTGTTTCCTCTGCCCTCTAGAAGCTGTGCCATCGACAGGTGGTAGGCTAAAGGCTGCAGGGACCAAAGAGGAGCTTGTAAGTGGAGAGTGCTGGACAGGGTGACAATGGAAAGGGCCAGAAAACTTGCCAGAGCTAGGTAACATCTCTTTGTTATCCCAAAGAACTTCAAGCATAACAAAGGACTACCACTTTATACCAAGTACAACACTAACATGGGACAATGATCACAGAATCCTAGAAGAGTTTGGGTTGGAAGGCACCTTTAAGCACCATCTAGTCCAACCCCCATGAGCAGGGACATCTTCATCTAGACCAGGTTCCTCAGAGCCCCATGTAAGCTGGCCTTGAACACCTTCAAGGATGGAACAACAACAGCTTCTCTGGGAAAACCCTTCCAGCTTTTCATCCCCGTTCATTAAAAAATAAAAAAAAATTCCTTATATCTTATCTAAATGTATCCTCTTCTAGCTTCAAACCAAATTGCAGTGATGCTTCCCCTAAGAAACAAGGCAACCCAGTATTGCTTTGCTTTTGTTTTCCTGTTCCAGAGCCTGGCTGGGGAAGTTACCAAATAAAAGTGCATTTAACCTTGGGTGATGCCCTTGGGTTGCCACCTAAGGACCCCGCTGCCACCCTCGGGCAGCGCTCACAGCCCTGCAGTCAGAGCCCCTCAGCTGGGATTCAATAGGGAACACTGCTTGCTCCTGGGGATACATCAGAAGCACTGGCTTCAGCACAGCTCTACAGTGCCAGCTCCTCAGCAGGGAGTGGCAGGAGAAGGATCTCTGCTGTTTTCATTAGAAGCACTTGAATTGTGTTTCTTCCAGGTTGCACCCTGGTTGAAAAGCATTCTTTTGGACTCCCCTTCCCTGGAGGCTGCTCTCCAGGAGAGAGTCTGAAGCCCCAGTGTACTTTGCAAGACAGAATTTTCTACTCTCAAAGACTTTAGAGGTGAAGGGGGGAAGCTGATATTCTGTTACTGACTCAGTGAGGCCATGGGCAAGACACTTCATGCCTCTCTAGTTTTCTTTGGGAAATGAAAAAAAATCCTCTGCAAGCTTCCACTCAGATGCAAGCCAAACAGCTCCCCAGTCTGATTGCAACACTGTGCAAAGGGCAAGCAAGTGGTCAAAAAGGACCACAAGTGTAGGCACCACTTACTTGCTTCAGCTGCATCCCCAGGCTCGACTGTCTCAGGAAGAAGCTGCGAGGATGTTTTCCTTTGTCTCCTTTTCTTCATCTCTCTCTCAAAGAGCTCTGCATCCTTCCGCTCTAAGTTCTTCTGAGCCAACATGCACAACGCAGCACGGATCTAGGTGCAATGGAAATACATCATGGACTGTAAGCAGAGACACACAAAGCAGACACACCATCTCATCAGGAGCACAGAGTCCCTAGAGTGCCATAGGCTCAGTGCAGCTCCATACACATTCCAATAGTTTCAGAGGAATGTCTCCCGTCCTCACCTGGGCAATTACACACAGTGAGGTGTCATGAGAAAACAAGTTGCAGAAACACTGATGTTAATGAGCAGAAAACTTGAGAATGAGGGGGCTGTGAGACACAGCCAGAAAGGTAAACCAGGAGTAATCAAACACTGCCATCTTCTTTTGCAGCCTTGCTTACACCCAACATTAGAATCTTTGCTTCTCTGCTTCCCAGGATGCACTTTGCCCACGTTCACTGATGGGTAGCTTGCTCTGTCATTCCGAACTTCTCTAAAACAGCCTTTGCACATAAAGAATGCTTCTGGCATGACCTTAGTACCATCTCCAAACCAGGGACCTTGGCACCACTGGAAACAGCCAAGCAATTGCTCTGTAGCTGTCCAGTATATTCCCAAGGGAATCCCCATCCGCCAGGAGTGGAAGATTATGATTGTCCGTGACATTTTGGGCCAAGCACTAAACAGCCACTGGAAAGGAAGTCTGCTCATCCCTGTCCATATCCCTTACCTTTCCAAAGCCGTCCCTCAGGTCTTTGTCACTCGTGAGACCAGGACTGGTGGGATGATCTGTCTCCTTGGCCTGGCTCAGTCGGAGGCCTGGTAATGGAAGCAAAGGTTCCTGTAAATCTCTGGCAGACTTCAGGCCCCCAAAAACACATTGCTGGCCAACAGGCAAGACAGGTTCCAGACTGCAGAGCTCTCAAGACACAGAGATTGTGATTGACAGCAGCAAGGTACAATGCCTAGACCCTGTCCCAAGGGATGGGCTACTGGCAGCAGACATGACATTACTCTGTTGGCCAGCAGACTGAAACCTGCTGCATGAAGAAGGCCTCAGCCCCTGGATGCTGGAGAGCCTCTGTGTCTGATAGAGAAGGGCAGAGATGGGGATTGCTCTTGACAGAGGTTCTTATCTGCCCTTATTCTTATCTGCCCTTATTCATGCTGATTTTAGTAAACATCTTCTTTTGGGTCCTGAAAGTCCCAGGTTCTAATACCTGTATGCATTGAGATCAACGTCTTCTTCTCTTTGTTGGAATATTTTAGAGCACATTCAAAGAAAAGCTTAGCATTGCAGGAGTGTTACCCAAACATGAACTGTGTTCTTGACACTAGATATTCATTTTCCTCAAGGATTTTCCTTCTAAACTGTATGAGACTGGGCCACTTTTGGGCCAGCCTAACTAGAGGCTGATTTTCTAACTGCAAGTAGAACAGTGGAGCTCATTCTGAAATACTCGCCAACAGAGCTGTTAGAACTAAGAGAACTAATTCTTTACATGGCTTCACCGAGGATAAATTCACATGGCAGCCAAGCAGTTTGAGAGGAATACCTGTGTTAAAACTGGATTCCTTCACCCTGTAGAATGCTTGGGTCAGTAATAAAAGAGAGACAGCTCAGGATTAATGAGATAGGTATTTTCTAGTCCAGAAATAGTCCAGAAAAAAGGTCCACTTACTTACTGAGCAATGCTATTCCCTAGCTGCACATCAGCAATTAAGGAGTCATTCCAAAGGGGCCGTAGCCAGGATTTGGCAGAACTAACCCTGAGCAAAGGGACCAGGGGATCTGATCCCTTTTTCTGCATCAGCAGAAGGACTTCTTCAAGTCTCATCTCTCCTATCATGACACGCCCAGAGATGGCAAAGGAACAACATCAGTGTCCTTGAGGCTTTCAACTTGAAAGCATTGGCTGACCCAGATGCACCAGAGACTGCATTTTGTCTGGCACAGTTCCACTTGCCAGGGATCAGGCAAGACAGGGAGGGAGGACAAGGCAGAAGGCATCTCCTCCCCCAGCCTCAGCCTGCAACACTGACACAGGCAGAGAGAGCCGGGCAGGAGATTTGTCATGCTGAACCTGCCATAGGTGGCTTTGGGCTTGTGCTGTCACAGGATGACAAACTCAGACCCTGCAGAGGATGCATCCATTTGGAAGGCACTTTATCCCTAACTAGAAAATTTATAAGGACATTCTGTCAGAGGAGGTGGTCCTATTTCAGCCAAGACAAAACCAGGCAATGTCCATGAATCTCCTTCACATCGCAGAGGCTTCAGCTCAGAAACTGCCCCAAGGAAAGGTTTTTTGCATCAAAAGCAGGAGGAAGGAGTGGCAGCATTTCTCATTTCATGCAAAAGGCCTTCTTTTTCCCTACTAATTGTGACACTAGAAAGGCTGCAGGGAGACAAAAGGCATGGGCAGGATGGAGAGGAATGTTTCCTTTCTCTGCACTGCATTTCCAGTGCCCCAAGGTACCACTGCAGCTCCTGCCACTCAGCACTAGTCACTGGAGGAATTTTCACAGCACCGCCAGACAACACTCCCAGGGACTGGGCTCTGGGAGAGTCCACCGAGCCCGTCAAGGAAATAAAAGGAATTTAAAGAAATGTTTAAAAGAATGGGTTTAACCAAGCTTTCCAAATGTGACCTCCGAGTCAAGACTACAATGGTCATTTTAGGACAGACATGCTCTGTACCTACCTGCATCTTCACAGTTCTCTTTGTTTTGGCTGCTGCATTCTGGCCTGGAGAAAATGGAGGACAAAAGAACATGTGAGGAGGTAGAAAGAGAATGGAGGGAATGGGAGTACCATGAAAGGAGGCAAACCTTCTTAGCATGGGCACTATGATGAAGGAGGAAATGCAACACAGAAACCCAAGAGGATACAAAGCTAATTCATTGTCCTTAAGCTTTCGGTTGCTGGAGTCACACAGAGCTGGCCAAGCTCTGTGTGAAACAATGGCCAAGTCCAGCAGAGGACCCTTTTTGAGGTGCTTTGAAGCCTTCCTCCCACTTCCCCACCACCACCTCTGCTCTTGGGGCATTGGTGTTGCCTTTGACCTTATGCTAGATCATCATAGATGGGCAAAATGGTGAATACACAGAGGTTTGCCTAAATGCATGGGACACCTGATGGGCAAAATAACCACACGAGACAGGAAGAGAGGGGTGAACAGCACACTGCAACAGCAGACACCATGGCTTACCTCATCTCCTGGGACTCCTGGCATTCCAGCTGCGGAGAGCTTTGCAGAGACCCCGCAGCACTGCCAAGAGGGGGACTTAGTGCCTTGCGTATGGGGGGGATCAAAGGTGGTCCCAAGGACCCCTTCTTCATATCCCCTCCACTGGAATACAGCAAGGAGGTCTGCAAAGAGTAGAACACAGTGCTCAGATCAAGCATCCAGCCTTGCCCCCATTCATGCCTCAGGATATT
This sequence comes from Motacilla alba alba, assembly GCF_015832195.1. Taxonomy (NCBI): domain Eukaryota; kingdom Metazoa; phylum Chordata; class Aves; order Passeriformes; family Motacillidae; genus Motacilla; species Motacilla alba. The sequence goes on from NW_024037374.1 coordinate 4,197,984, forward strand.
TAGACAGGCATTTAACTGGGCCCTGGCAGGAAAGGACAAGGCAAACTGATGGAGCAGCTTGGCCCACGATGGGGAATGCAAAGGGAAGTGGTGAGGGACAGCCCATGTCACACATTTGCCACCTCTCCCCGCATGCTCAGTTCTCTCCAAGAGTGGCTACGTTCCCAGCTGGCATTCACGTGTTTGACATCTAGATGTTCTCAGGTACCACTACCTCCACTGGCCTTTTGGACAGCATGGGAGTGGCTTTAGATCACTATTCTCTCCCTGGCCCTAAGGTGCCTAACAGCCAGTGCTCATCTCCAGCCAAGTCCCCACCAAGCCCTTCTACAGGACGTCAAAACCTGCTTTTCTCAAGCCCGCCTTTCTTCTGCTGCTGCCCTTCCTTCCTGCAGTTCCCCAGCAGCCTTTGAGCCCTGATGCTGCTGAGCTCTCAGGATGCTCGCTGCTCTCCAGCTGCCACACATCCATCATCTCAGGCTCCCTGGCTTTGAGGAAGTTCAGCAGAGCTCCCTGCCCTGCTGCTCTCTGGAAGGTCTCTGCCTGCCCAAGTTCCTCCAGGGCTCCCATGCCATAGCCAGCAATGGGGGTGGAGGCAGCAGGGGCAGATGCACACCCTTCCTTCGTATCCCATCATTTCTGGCCCAGCTAAAGAGCCAAACCAGGACCTGTTCATACTCCACTGAAAGGGTCGGTTCCTGTCAGGGATACACTGGGCCTTTTCTCAGCAAGGCTGAAATCAACTACCAGAGCCTTTGACTGGACATTCTCTCCTCCAAAACTGTTGTTCATCTGCCTCCTCCAGCTCCCCACGGCAAACCCAAAACAGCTGCAGGTCCTGGCACTGCTGCCGTGGTAATCGTGGGGCTGGGCTCTGGGCTGCTCTCCCCATGGCCACCTCCCATCCCTTCCCTCTCAACAAAGCCCTGCCGGAGCACACAGCTGCCCAGAAGCTGACAAAGTCTAGAAAGAGCATCAGAGACAACTGTGCTGAGGGCACGGCTGTACGGCTCAAAAGATGAGACAACCTGGAACTGACTTTGCAGGACTGCCTCTTCCAGCAAAAATCTTTTTTCATCCAAACCAGACACAGCTGACAGAAAACACCACCAAGACATAGACATGGTTCACAGATACCCATAGGTTACTAAATCGAGAAGGACAGCTTGTCCAGAGTGGACAACTTCAGCAGCTCTGACTGCTTGTTGGTGTTTTCTCAGCCATAAGACAGAGGAGGAACCACGACAGAGCCCAGAATCCATTCAAAGACCTCTCCTCTTATTGACAGGCGCTGAGGACGTGAAGTCTGCACTACACACCCACTGCAGAGACAGCCTGAAGCGCAGGGTCCAGCTGAGCTCTGCTTTGGCTCAGCTGCTTCCCTGGGCTCACACCACAGGGA